>NC_089433.1:3394810-3699069 GCF_026210795.1 Rhizophagus irregularis
CTCTATAGAATAAAAGAAGATAAATTACTTAAAGTAATACAAAAACATGAAGTTGAAGGACTATTATATATGATGCACGATCATGAATTATCAGCACATTTTGGAATAAAAGCAATACAAGATAAAATACGAGGAAAATATTGGTGGAATAAAATGATGAAAGATATAGAAAATTATGTTAAATCATGCGATAGATGTCAAAGAAGAAATAAACCCCAAGGGAAGAATGAATTAAGCCCAATTAGCGTTAAAACCCCATTTTATCAGATAGGAATTGATTTTGTAGGACCATTACCTGCTACTAAAAAGAGAAATCGATATATAATTGTAGCAATGGATTACTTTACTAAATGGCCAGAAGCAAGAGCGACTAAAAGAGATACAGCTGAAGAAGTAGTTAAATTTCTTTATGAGGATATTATATGTAGACATGGTTGTCCACGAAAAATAATTAGTGATAGAGGCAAACATTTTGACAATAAGATGGTAGAATTATTAACTAAAAAGTTTGAAATAAAACATAATTTATCAACAAGTTATCATCCCCAAACTAATGGATTAGTAGAAAGATTTAATAAGACGTTATGCGAATCATTAGCTAAATTGCAAGAAGATAAACAATGGGACGATAAAATACCATCAGTATTATTTGCATATAGAAATAAAACCCACTCTTCTACAAAAACCAAACCATTTTATTTAGTATATGGACGAAAAGCTAATTTCATTGAAGAAGAAACCCAAACCACAGAGAGACTAAATGAGATTATAGAAGGACTACCTTTTCAAAGAAATATAGCAAAAGAAGAAATTTTAAGATCTCAGGTAAAACAGAAAGAATATCATGATAGCAGAAGTAAAAGGAAAGAAGAATTTAAAATAGGAGACGAAGTATTAAGATATAACGCAGCACAGCAAAATTCTAAATCAAATAAATTAGACGATAAATGGTCAGGACTATACTTAATACATGAAATATTATTAAATGGATCTTATAAATTAAAAGAGTTAGATGGAAAAATATTGAGAAACCCTACGAATGGAGAATTATTGAAGAGATATTTCACGAGAGAACTTAGATAAATATCTTAATTAATTTACAAAATAAAAAGTAAAAGCACAATTGTTAAAGTAAAATATAAAATTTTATTGAAATTTTAAAAATCCCAAGAAGAAAAAGAAGAGAATTATAATAGTTTCTTTAAAGCGAGGTTTTCTTCTGAAAAAAAAAAAAAAAAAAAAAAAAAAATTTATTATTAAATGATAATTTTTAGGAATTTAATCTTAAATATTAAAAATAAGATAATATACCTTTGAGACTGAGAAGCAGCCGACCAAGATTTCGATTAAAAGAACGAAGCTCTGAAATGGTATCTTTGAAATTATCTTGCTCTTGTTCAAGAGCATTAACCTTTTCCTCCATTTCCTCAATTTGATCTTGTAACTTCCAACCGGAAGTCAAATAATGAACATTCTTTTCAAAGAGAGATTCGTTTCGCTCCTTCATTTTATCCAATTTGCGTTGGAGAGATTCTGTTTGTTCTGTTAGAAGGAAAGAAAAAAGAGAAGAAGAAATTCATACCATTATTAGTTAAAAAACTAAGTGAATAAAGTCGATAGTACAAAGGAGTTCTACAGGAGAGTGCATTCAAGACTAGCCCTAGAAGTATAGAAACCCCGTCTACAGGTCAAAAGATCAACCATTCAAGAACCGGAACTTAAGTTTAAAAACCCCGTCTACAGTTAAACCCCATTCAAGAGACATCCTAAGGACCTTGCGTATGATACCCACCCTTAAGTCGAGCTATTTCAGTTTTGCGAGAAGCCTTGAGAGCTTTATAACGAAGTTGAGATTTCTTATTTGAAGAAACTGAGCGGCGAGAAGTCATGACGAAAGATTATATATATTTTAAAGGGTAAAGGAAAATGTTTTATAACAATGAATGAATGAGGAAAGAAAAGAAAAGGAAAAAGTGAGGTCTTATATAGAGAAAAAGACGCGACTTGAAGAATGCGTTAAAATTAAACAAAACAAACTTATCACGAAAAGATTTGATGAAAACCCCACGTGGAAATTTATAGAAAAAGAAATTTATTTTTAGAACAAAGAACTATACGTTAATTAATTTAAGGAGTTAAAAACAAATTAATTTGGTGAAACATTGATGTCGCGATTTGTTAAAATTAGAGATTTATTTTTAGTAATACACGGAAAATTAAGGGGTAGAATAACGGATTGGAGTTAGTATGAAATAAATGTCGCGATTTACTAAAATTAGTAGAAGGAATAATTAATTAATAGGACGCGTTTTATTTTGATCCTGTAATACAGATTTTAATTTGGAAATTTATGAGGACACAAATTTTAAGGGGGAGGAAAGTTTGTAGTGCCATAATTCCAGAATTAACTTTGATTTAAATAATAGAGTATTTCGGAATTATAGGGATCGTCTATATTTTGTGTAACATATATTAATAGTCCGAAGTAATTTGGATCGGAAATGAAGATCATCCTAATAGTAATAATGATGTAATAAGTTACAATTAATTTATTATTATTTACGTTGATCGAAGGATCAACATGTAAATTATTATATAAACCCCAACTTTTTGACTTAGTATTAGCAGTTCCTTTTCTTTGGAAGTTCCTTTCCGTTTCTTTTAGTTCCTTTTAAATTCTTTTAATTCTTTTAAATAAAAACTATCATTTTAATTATTATAATTATTTTATAATGTTCTGACGAAATTTTATGATTATATTATTTTACATTTAATAAATAACTGTGTTATAATGACATATTTTTACATAATAAAGAATAAACCTTTTATTAAATTATAAATTTTATGACTTTATGAGAGAGACGAAATTCTTGTGGTGACAGAGTGGCAGAAGCTGTCGTTGCAATATGATTGATATTTTAACTGTTCGTTCTTGATATTTATGTGTTATGCTTGATATTTGGTCCGTTTGTAAAAACATCAGGCATGAACAGATAAAACATCAAGCACAAACAGCTAAAATATCAAGCATGTGATAGATAAGCATCAAGCATGATGGATAGATGAAAATATCAAGTATATGACAGATGAATATCAAGCATGCATGAACAAATAAAATATCAAGCATGGACAGATGAACATCAAACTTAAAACAGGTAAAATGTCAGGCACAGTGTAACAATTTGTCAATCCATGCTTGATTTTTCATGGCTGATAGTTTAGTCCAACTCGGCTAACCATATTAAATTGCATAATACTTCTGCGTCATTTTTGGTCAGTTACACTTAAAATAAAAAAAATGAAAATTATATGTAATTTTATAATTGTAAAAAAACATTAATTATAATTTTATTCAAATTTTTTTATCACTTTTTAAAACTTTTGATAAAATACAAATGAATATTATTTTTATAAAAATTAATTGAATATAATAAAATTAATTAAACAACTTTATAAAATCCTGATGTACAGTTGTACACACTGATTATAAATTGGATAAATAACATTTTCATTAATGAAATTAATCGTCACAACAGTGTTACGCCAATGATGATTGATGTACAACAATATTTAATTGTTGCACAATGCAAATCAGATAGGGACTTGTAGCGCTACACCAATGGCACAGAGATAGTTATTTGTTAAACAATGTATGAAACGCAGTTTTCAAATCAATTAAAAAGATAAGGAACTTTAATGTTGACGTTCCGAAATTTTCATTTTTGTAAACATTGAAAAATTTTAAAATAGTATAAACCATATTTTTGTGACTATGATATGTGAAAGATGTGGAAAGTATTTACATTTTGAATGGTGTAAATCATGCTGAGATCCCCCTATTCCCTCTGTCATCAATTTACAGAGTTGCCACATCGAACGGGCATTCCTATGGTCGAACGAACGAATAAACGAACGAATGAACAATTAAACGAACAAGCAAATAATCAACGACATAATTAACAAACAACATAATCAACGAACAACATACAACAACATTCTTGGTTCATGACATAAATAGCGTTAGTAATATAAAACGTCGAACGATATAAAATAAAATTTAACTTCTCTAAATTTTCCCCAAATTATATCCACTTTTACCTTTAATTTCAAACTTCGATAGCTCTCGCTACGAATTATTACTTTCCAAAAGTGTATATTTAATTCATCTTAAAATTTCCATTTATTCAATTAAAATTAATTAAGCAAACATTAATTAAAGTTTAGGGCGAACCTATTACCTTTAATTAACATTAAACTTTACTAACAAATAATTAAAAAAATAAAACTTATATTTTTATTGAGTTCTGTGGATGAGAACTAAGGAATTACCTTGAATTCCGCTCTCTATATATACAATTTTTATGCTACTTTCTATTCTATCTATATACTATCTTTTATGTTCTCTTTACATATTATCTTTGAACTATCTTTCTAATATACTATCTATATTTTAAATACGCTATCTTTTAATATGCTATCTTTTAATATGCTATCTTTTTATATATGTTCTTTTTAATATATTATCTTTTACGTTCCATCTTTATACTATCTTTTTATATTATCTTTTACATTATTTTGTGTTCTTTAATCTTTCTGACATTATTTTATATGTTCTTTTAATTCGCTTTATGTGTTTTGCTTATAATCTATCTTTTGTGGCTTATAATTATTCTTTCTTATCGTTCTTATTGTTAAAGATTGCTAAGCCGCAATTGATCGACTCTATTTATCCTATTGGTTCCTTGTCAATCATTCAATAAATATTACATCATGTAGATCATTACTCTTCCTAAATGTTTATCCTTTTCGGCTAATTATTTATCCATCTACGCCAATCCACGATTAATTTGTTCGTTCTTAATATTTAATAATTACATTTGGTGGTTGAATTTTATCATCTTTTCGTGCTTGATATTCGACCGTTTACATTATCCCCCTCTTCGCTATTTGTGACCTCACAAATAACTTTAATAGAATCGAACTCGTGTCTTATCCATAATAATTTTAATCGAATCGAACTCGGGTCTTATCGAATACCTCTTTTCCTTTAATTACTATTTTTGGTATAAATCCCCTTCGATCATAAAATTTCTTTAACCATTCTCCATTTTGTGGTGTTTTTAGTATTCTTCCGTCTAATTCTTTGAGTTTATACGCTCCATTTCCAAATTCTTCGTGAATTAAATATGGTCCTTTCCATTTGTTCTGCAATTTTCCCGACCATTGTTTCTCTCTCCATGCTTCATATAATAATACTTTTTCTCCTATTTCAAATTTAGGTTTTCTAATTCCCCTTTTGTCGTGTTGTTGTTTTTGTTTCTCTTGAGCTTCTTTCACATTTTCTTTTATTTTCCTTCTTATTACCGGTAGTTCTTCAATTAATATTTTTACTCTGTCAGCTAATGTTATTTTATTTTCGTCTTTATCCAATGGTAGTTTTGCTCTCCTTCCGTATGTCGCATAAAAAGGTTTAATCTTTGTTGATGATTGCTTCTTTGTTCTATATGCAAATAATACAGATGGTATATGTTTATCCCAATTTTCTTCTCCTAATTTGGCTAATCCTTCGCATAAAGTTTTATTGAATCTTTCGACCAAACCATTTGTTTGTGGCCTATATGGTGTACTTAATCTATGATTTATTCCACACCTTTCTACCAATTCTTCCATCATTCTATTGTTAAAGTGAGTCCCTCTATCACTAATTATTTTCTTTGGACACCCATGTCTACAAATTATATCCCTCCAAATAAATTCTACTACCTCTTTCGCTGTAGCTTCTTTTAGTGGTGCGGCCTCGGGCCATTTTGTAAAATAATCCATTGCTACTACAATATACTTATTTCCCTTTTCTGTCTCTTTTAATGGTCCAACTATATCTATTCCAATCATCTCGAATGGTTCATTTATCTTTATCGGCATTAATTCGTTCTTTCCTCTTGGTTTTCCTCTCATTTGACAATTCCAACACGTTTTTACATATTCTTCTACATCTTCTTTCATATTTTTCCACCAATAATTTTCTTTTATTCTATCTAATGTCGCTTCTACTCCAAAATGTCCTGATAATTCGTTATCATGCATCATGTACATCAATCCTTCGTATTCATAATCCCTGATTACTCTAAATTTGTTTTGTCCTTTTACTCTATATAGAATTCCTTCTTTCAATTCATATTTATTCTCCTTTTCGATATTGTCAATTATTCTCTTGTAATTATTTTCTTCCATAATACCTCTTTAATTGATTTCGCTTCTAAATTTGTTATGTTCTGTATTTTTAGTTCTGTGCTCTTCTCCATTTCTCCACCTCTTTAAATACTTTTCTCCAACTACTATTGTCATTTTTAACTTTTACTCGACTGTATCTTTTAGTATCTTTGTACACGCCCTGATTTTCTTCAAACATTCTAACCATGTCCAAATATTCATCCTTCTTTAATGTTGGATATGATGATTTTTCCGTTTTCTTTGTTTCTCTTCCAATGTAATTTTTCCAACATACGTCGCCATCTTTTTCTAAAAATATCACTATTGATTTATCTATTGTTTCTTTCAATCTGAATATTTCTTTTTCCATCTCATGATTTCCATGTGGAGTAATTAATCCTCTGTCAAAGCTTTTCGTCTTTTGATAATAATATTCACAATATGGTGATTTGTCTAAAATTATTATATCTGTATCTTCGTCATATTCTAACATTCTCCTGTTTATTTGTTCTACTACTTCTTTTCTAAATTTCCATTCTGTCTCCATTTTTGATTCATAAAATTCATCTTTGTCTTTTCTTCTTCTTTTATAAGTATTGAATCTTACTTTTAATCCTTGTTTTTCCCATTCTTTAATTAAATTTTGTACTATACTTGTTTTTCCTAATCCATCTACTCCATCGATTATTACTATTTCTGGTTGGTCTTCTACTATCTTTAATAACCTACTTAACGCGTCAGCGTTCGTGTTTTCTTTTCCTGATCTATGTATTACTTCAAAATTATATTGTTGTAATTCCATTACCCATCTTGCTCTTTTTCCTTTCGGTATCTTTGCATTCATTAATCCTTTTAATGCACTGTGATCTGTTATTACTTTAAATTTTCTATCGATCAAATACTTATGAAAATGTTGAATTCCCCAAACTATTCCTAAACATTCCAATTCGGTTATCGGATAATTTTCTTCTGCTGGTAATAAACTTCTACTTGCGTATGCTATTACTACTTCTTTTCCCTTTTCATCTTTTTGACTTAATACTGCACCTAATCCTTTTCCTGATGCATCTGTTATTAATAAAAATTCTTTCTTCCAATCTGGATGTCGCAATATTGGATATTGTATTAACTTTTCTTTCAATTTTTCAAACGCTTCTTGTTGTTCTCTTCCCCAAATGAAAGGTATCCCCTTCTTTCTCAAATCACTTATTGGTCTTGCTATCTTTGAAAAATTCTTTACAAATTTTCTGTAATATGAACAAAGTCCTAAAAATGATCTTACTTCTTTCACTGTTGTTGGTGCCTTCATTTCTTTTATCTTTTCTATCTTTTTATCGTCTGGCCTTAATCCATCATTTCCTACTATATGTCCTAAAAATTCTATATTTCTTTCCAAAAATCTACATTTCTTTAATTTTATTATCAAATTATTCTCCCGTAACTTCTTTAATACTTTTTCCACATGTTCCATATGATCTTTTAAACTTTCCGAATATATCATAATATCATCGATATATACTACCACAAAATCGTTTATGTATTCTTCCAATATTTCATCCATTAATCTTTGAAATGTTGCTGGTGCATTCGTTAAACCGAACGGCATTACATTATACTCAAATAATCCTTTCGAATATACAAATGCTGTCTTTTCTTTGTCTTCTTCTTTCATTTCTACTTGATTAAATCCTGCCGCTAGATCTATACTTGAAAACCATTTTGCTTTTCTATATTTGTCCAATAATTCATCCATTCTTGGTAAAGGAAAACTATCCATTATAGTTATCTTATTTAACTTCCTGTAATCAATGCAAAATCTATATTTTCCTGTTTTCTTTCCTGCTAATGTAACAGGTGAACTCCATGGACTTTTTGATTTCCTTATCCTTCCCTGTCTTAACAATTTATCTACTTCTTCGCTTATAAATTTTGCCTTTTCATCTGTTTCTTTATATCTTCTTTGCTTTATTGGTTCTACCCCATCTTTTATTTTTATCTCATGCTGCGCTGCTTTTGTTCTTCCTTCTATTTCCTCATCGTATTCCAAAATATCTTGGTATTCTAATAGTAATTTTACCATATTTTCCCAAATTGGTTCTTCTACCTCCCCTATACTTAGTTTTTGCATAAATTTTTCACTTGGTTCGAGCATCTTTTCCGTCTCTCTCTCTTCAGAGCCAAGACTCTCTATTTAAAATTCTGGTGCATTTTGAATACCTCTCCTTCATCATTGCTTTCATATTCTTCATCGTCCTCACTCTCCTCACTTTCATATGCTACTTCTCTTTCATATCCTACTGGAATCGTTATTATTTCTCCCTGTTCTTCTATTCTTAAGGTATGATCTTCAAAATTTATTTTTGCATTATACAACTTCCATATGTCATTTCCCAAAATTAGATCCTCCTCTTCTGAATCGATTACTTCAACTTCTTTCAGTATTTCTAATTCATCTTTGTACCTCAAAGTTATATTCGCCTTTCCTAACGCTGCTATCTTTTGCCCATTTGCTATTGTACATCTAAATTTACTTTTTCCAAATATAGGTATATTCAATCTTCTTCTTAATTTATCTGTTATCACGCTTACTGCTGCTCCAGTATCTATTATTACATTCACTAATTGATCTTCAACTTCTAATTCTGTTCTCATTGCTGTAGTTCTCTTTTCTTCGTTTTTCATAGTTCCCACCGAGTGTAGTCAATTTCTCTCATTTACACTTCTTGGCTTATATGTTCCTTCCCTTAATTGTTTATGATACTTAGTATTCTCATTTGTTAATTGTCCAAATGTTATATTCGCTCTACAATTTTTCACGTCTCCCACAATGTCATAAGGTGGTATTCCATCAGTTAATCTCGGTCCATATTCTCTGGGCTTTCCTATCCCTGATGGCTTTGTTCTAACCCAATTTCCAAATTCGTCTTGCCGCATTCCAGGGTAAAATGCTTTGCCTTCTTTTGTGAACATTGGTTTATAAAATCTTCCATCCTTTGTCATGGGTCGACGACCATAATTATAATCTTCTGGTCCTATTGGATTATCCCAATTTTGGCTATCTTTGTGTACATTATTTTGTTCTGTCCTTTCGGGCGTATATCTTGGTGTTGTTGTTCCACTTGGTATTTCTCTATCATCCATTCTATTTCCCGCTTCTCTTAATTCTTCTTGTAAATTTCCTTCTTCACCATTATTTTTATATCCCATTATTGGATTCGACCTTCTTGTTTGTCTTCTTGTTTTTACTGCATTATCTTTCGCGTATAATTCATTATGGTAATTTAATTCCCTATCTTCATAATCATCGTAATAACCTTGTGTATAATACATTTCACCGTATTGTGGTTCCCCATATTCATATCCATCATAATCATATTCCTCTTGGTCATCATATTCGTCCATCATATTCACTCCTACATTCCTTCTTTTCTCTGGACACTCCCTTGAATAATGACCAACTCTACCACATGTATAGCATGTCGGTACCCTTTTTTGGAATGACTGATTTCTTTGAATTGGTTGATTTCTTTGCATTGGTTGGTTTCTCTGCATTGGTTGGTTTCTCTGCATTGGTTGGTTTCTTTGTGGTAATCGCCTATAACTCTGACTCGCTAAATTTCTTAATCTTTCATTCTCATCTTCTAACATCTTAATTTGTAACTTCGCAAAACTGTCTGCTAATTCATCTACACTTACCTCTTTATTATTCCTTACATTCCCTTGAACAATAGGTTCTTGTCTTCTTTGTTCATCATTAATTCCTTTTGGTTGTACTTTATCTGTTAATGCTTCTAAACCTCTTTCTACGTTTTTTGCTATCTGAAATGTTGCATTTAGATCTGCTGGATTTCCCATTACTACGTCTTTAGTAAAGTCTGGTTTTAATCCTCTAATAAAAATTCTCTTTTGCTGATTTGCTGCTACTGCTGCATCACCTCCCGCTCTCTTTAACATATATTTAAATCTCGTAAGGTATTGAGTTACATTCTCGTCTCCCTGTCTAATCTTTTCTAATTGTTCTAGCCATCTATCTTTAATTTCATCACTTGCATACTTTCCAATTATTCTTACTCTTAATCTTAAATTATGATCTCCATTAACATTCCAATCGACAATATTTACTCCTTCAGTCTTTAACCAATCTGCTGCTCCTCCCATTAATTTCGCTTTTGCTATTCTAAATCTCTGTGCATCATCATTCCCTAAACCATTCGCTGTAAATGTCTCCTCAAATTTATCTGCCCATTCTTCTGGATCTTCTCCACTGGTACCATAAAATGCTGGTATTTCTACAATAGCTCCTCTATTTGCGTTTAAATTTCCTATCGCATTAGTATTCGCTTGAACTTCTCCTTGTAATCCTGTCAATGTTACTGGTGGTAATACTAAATTGTTCCAATCTGCCCCAATATCATGATTATACATAGTATTCATTAATGCTCTTAGATCTGCTCTGAGTTCATCTCTTGATGCTGCCATTGTTATCTTTGGTTTTATTGGTGGTACTGGTGTTATTGGTATTATAGGTACTTCCTTTGATTTTTTATTTTTCTCTTTACTTTTTGGTTTTTTACTTGAGCCAATTTCGGGTCCTTTTATATCCTCTTCCATTTCATCTTCATCATCTGTTGGATTTTCTTTTTCAATATCTTTTTCACATTCTATGCAGGTTTCTTTTCCAATTTCAAATTCTTTCTTTAATCTTTCAATTTCACATCTTCCGCATTCTTTTGTGTTTTCAACTCTCCATTGTAATATTTGTTCATCTAATTCTTCATCTTCAAGATTCCATATTGTTAAATATTTCTTCATAAATTCATATGTTGTTATTATCTTTGCGGTTACTCCAAATTTTCTTATTCTTTTAATTTCCGTTATTTCTACATCATATCCCATTCTTTTCAAATCCATTCTAATTATTTCTTCGAATATCTTTGTTGTTCCTGTTTCTTCAACATTATTAGATTCAATAGATTCATCAGATTCCTCATCTGACATTTCTTCATTTTTACTAATCGGTAAATTTCCTTCTTTCTCATCGTCTGTTTCTGTTATAGTATAGCTTCTTGGTGTATCATCACTATCTGTTTCATCTATATTTAATTGTTCAAACCCTCTAATCTTATCATAAACTTTTTCAACTATCTCTTTTCTAATTCCCCAACCATGTTCACGAACTCTTATGTGCATTGTGTGCAACATTAATCTAATTTTTTGTTTGAACGCTTCTATCTTTTCTGTTGACTCATCTTCTTTTAATTCAGCTTCTTCATATAATATATTTTTGTATCTTCTAATAGTGCTATCCTTACATTCTATAAAATTTGTTATAGCTTCTTTATACCATTCATAAAATTCCCCAAATCTTATATTCACATCCCAATCTTCCAAAATATAACCATATCTTATTAATTCTTCGTTCCCTATCAATCTGTCCATTGTTTCATCTTCTTTATCATTTTCTATACAATCTCTCACGATTACTATTATTATTATCTTTAATCCTTTTTCTCTTAATACTGGTTGTTTCAAGTATCTTATCGATTCGACCATTACATCTAATGCATCTCTAGTCCTTCCTTTTGTATAATTATTTCTTTCTTCACTATCTATACTTAATAAATTTAATAACGCTCTTATAGTTTCCGCGTTATAACCTTTTATCGTATATTCAAATTTTTGTAATATTCTCCAAAATTTCTTAAAAACTTCTGGCGTATCTTTTACTGGATAACATATTTCACATGTTATATTTTCTCCTCTTAATTCACCTATATCTACATTTCCAATATTTTCATCATGTCTTAATTTGTGATTTTCGTAATCAACCCTCCAAGTTTCATACCATTCCATCGTCGTAATCGTTCATCCAGAATCTTAACTAAAATCTCACATCCTTTTATATATTTATACTTCACTCTTATCATTTCTATTTTCAATCTTCTAAACATTCTTTTATCTTTAAATAGATTGCTTCTTTCAATCTTTAGATTCCATCTTTCAGTTTTATGTATTCGCTACGCCATATTTTACTATTAATTCTTACTGCGCCTCAAAATTTCAAAAATTATTCTAAGTCCACGATCTCCTCAGGCTGCGGAGGTTTTTACTGCGCCATAAAATTTATCTTTTATCACCGATATCCATAATTTCACATGTCACATTCTAAAATTTATCTCCTATCACCGTGATTCATAATTTCACTTATCACATCTTTTTTGTCACCAAGATCCATAATTTCACATATCACAAACTCCAAAATTTTCATAACTTTTAAAGTTCGCGAATTTCCAATCTTTCTTATCGTCCACATAAATCCTTCTTACTATATATTCTATATTATATAAATTAATCTATGATACACAAAATGTCATTCTTTTCAAATAAATGTCCTCCTTTTCAAATAAATGTTCTTTTTCAAATAAATATTCCTTTTCAAATAAATGTTCTTCTTTTAAATAAATGTCCTTCTTTTCGGATTTTACTCTATTATTAAATACTGCACGTAATATTCATTATACGGCTCGTTAATGTGTAAATATCCTTCTATTTTATCTTCTTTTAACGGAACATTATAATGAGAGCGTGAACTAGGACACTACACCAGGAACCTTCATCTGAAATGTAGCCTAGAACCTGTAACAATACAACGTATCCATTTTTCCTCCTTCGTTGGCCGACTTGTCTCTTAACGGGTGAATCTAACCTTCCAAAATCCAGTTTCAAAAGTCATCAGCTATCCATAAAACTCATCTAAACCAACTTATCTTTCCTCAAATTGGTGGACCTATACTGGGCTTATCTCTATCTTTTTCCCATTGGGTAAAAGCATGATAGTTTACAGGTTTGTCCCATTTTATCCATTCAATGTTTCTCGATAGTAGGTGTCTTTACAATTTTCATTCCCCGTCCCCAAAGCAATTCGCGCGTTATTGAGCTGGGTATTCAGATTTGACGTAACCCATACGTTATAATCTTTAATGTCGAAGAATAAAAATTTTCCAATCTCGAGCATTTATCCAAAATTCAAACTCAGAGGTAACCCATACCACACAGATGAACCCCAGATAATACATTGGTGTTCTCCCATTATTAATCTTTATTCCAAAATTCATCTTTCACTTCCACATCTCCTTATGAAATTTTCCAGGTACTTTATTCCCGAAAGAAATATTCTTGTGCTTTCTATCGATTAAATGATTACTTGCACAACTTCAAACTCCAATCTTTCACCTTTTCAAGTTTTTTAACTCAATTAAATCCTTATTGATTTATTGGTTCCTTTTGAACTCGTTAAAACCTGAAATCTAAAAATAAATTCTAAAATAAAATATTGATTAATAATACCTATCAGTGACTTACTAACGAAATTAAATTTTCATATTCATTATAATAATAATCATGTGATGATGATCATTTCCTTTCTCGGAGCATGCACCATATGAGATCCCCCTATTCCCTCTGTCATCAATTTACAGAGTTGCCACATCGAACGGGCATTCCCATGGTTGAACGAACGAATAAACGAATGAACGAACAATTAAACGAACAAGCAAATAATCAATGACATAATTAACAAACAACATAATCAACGAACAACATACAACAACATTCTTGGTTCATGACATAAATAGCGTTAGTAATATAAAACGTCGAACGATATAAAATAAAATTTAACTTCTCTAAATTTTCCCCAAATTATATCCACTTTTACCTTTAATTTCAAACTTCGATAGCTCTCGCTACGAATTATTACTTTCCAAAAGTGTATATTTAATTCATCTTAAAATTTCCATTTATTCAATTAAAATTAATTAAGCAAACATTAATTAAAGTTTAGGGCGAACCTATTACCTTTAATTAACATTAAACTTTACTAACAAATAATTAAAAAAATAAAACTTATATTTTTATTGAGTTCTGTGGATGAGAACTAAGGAATTACCTTGAATTCCGCTCTCTATATATACAATTTTTATGCTACTTTCTATTCTATCTATATACTATCTTTTATGTTCTCTTTACATATTATCTTTGAACTATCTTTCTAATATACTATCTATATTTTAAATACGCTATCTTTTAATATGCTATCTTTTAATATGCTATCTTTTTATATATGTTCTTTTTAATATATTATCTTTTACGTTCCATCTTTATACTATCTTTTTATATTATCTTTTACATTATTTTGTGTTCTTTAATCTTTCTGACATTATTTTATATGTTCTTTTAATTCGCTTTATGTGTTTTGCTTATAATCTATCTTTTGTGGCTTATAATTATTCTTTCTTATCGTTCTTATTGTTAAAGATTGCTAAGCCGCAATTGATCGACTCTATTTATCCTATTGGTTCCTTGTCAATCATTCAATAAATATTACATCATGTAGATCATTACTCTTCCTAAATGTTTATCCTTTTCGGCTAATTATTTATCCATCTACGCCAATCCACGATTAATTTGTTCGTTCTTAATATTTAATAATTACATTTGGTGGTTGAATTTTATCATCTTTTCATGCTTGATATTTGACCGTTTACAATGCCATATAAATAATCTAAAAAATAATTTTACAAATTGGACCAGTGGAAATGAAAAAATTGATAATTTAATTCAGGAAATGCAATTAAAAATATTTTATCCCTCTGATATAATTGAATGGATGCCATATGATCGAAGGGGACAAAATTATCATATACAGTGCCCACCAATAAGTCACCGGTCACCTTTAAATTCGTACAACTATTGCGCAAATATGATCATATGTAAACTTTTTTTTTTAATAATAAAACTACTTTTTATCGTATAATTAAAGTTAATCATCAAGTTGAATTACATTTACTCTAAAAATTATATGTAATTTTAATAAGAATTGGCCATTATATTCTAAATTTTATTAGAAAATTTAAGATTTCAATAGAGGTTTTTAGGTATTAATAAAAAATTAAAAAATTTGTTCATCGATACTTTAATTTTTTAATAAAATTGTTTGCTATAATTTATGGCATATTATTGTTAAAGTATCATCAAAATTAATGAAATGATTAGAAAATTGTGCACATTTAGCTGGCATTTGCTGATCATTTGTAGATCATCACCAAATTATTTACCAAATTTTAGCGTTAACTAATGCATTGAATTTGGCCAAATTTTTTTTCCAAAAATATTTGAAGTTACAGCTATTTATCTTAAATTTTTTTATCATAATAAAATTCAAGATTATAATTTACTCTTTAACTTGATAATTTATTAATAATAGATAGGTGTAAAATATGTTTGTAAAATATATGTAACTTATCAATTATTTTATTGATTTTAATAATACTTTATAATAATGTACTAAAAATCATGGTAGACGATTTTATTCAAAAAAAAAACTATGATAAAACAAATTATTTTAATGCTATGATAATACCTAAAGATTTCTGTTGAAATCTTAAATTTTCTGATAAAATTTAAAATATAATGGCCAATTCTTATTAAAATTACACATAATTTTTAGAGTAAATGTAATTCAACTTGATGACCAACTTTACTTATATGATAAAAGGCAGGTTCATTATTTAAAAAAAAGTTTACATATAACCATATTTGCGCAATAGTTATACAAATTTAAAGGTGACCGGTGACTTATTGGAGGGCACTGTACTTTATTGATAAATGTAAAATTTGACAACGATTCCTCCAGATCAAAATATATACGACCTTCATTTTTTTTATATGACATTCTTACTCTATCTTGCTCAAAAGTATACGAATCAATTTTTTTATCCGTTTTTGTCCAAACAAGAGAAAGTGCTGTTGAAATTAAGCTTTCATCGTCGTCAGGTAAATAAACTTTTTTCCCGTGAATTTTTGAATTGAGAACTGAACAGGGTGTTTTTGACATTTCTAATATATTTATTCAATATTTTAAAAGCCGATACTTTATTTTTTATTTTTAAAATGAAGAGGGAAGAAAGCAATTGGGGTACTAAAAACTGTAAAAACTGATATTTATTTAATTGATCAAATAATAACATTTGATAACACGATTGTTTTGATACGTAATTGTATATTGTGATACGTTTGATAGAATGAGTTTTGATACAATAATATATATAATTGTTAAAATAATGTATTGATTATGGCTGAATAATCTGATATATTATTATTATTTTAATTGGATTTTGGAAATAATATTCCCGTATTCTGGCGAGAAAATTTTTTTTTCACTTCGGTGGGAATATTTTACAAAAAAAAATGATCATGTGAAGATGATCTACAGTCAATCATAATTTTTGAGATTATTTGCGGATTTGCGGATTATTTGCGGATTATTTGCGAGTTTGCGGCTTATTTGCGGATTTGCAGATTATTTGCGATTGCAGATTTGCGAATAATTATTCTTCAAAATCTGCAATGTTCCGCAATATCGCAAATTGCAATTAATCCGCAATTAGGGTATTGCGGACACATCTTTATATGCAACTATTTTCTGAAACTGTGAAGCAGAATCTGTCTCATAAAGCTAAATATAATGAGGTTTTGGGTATGCAAAAAAAGCAATTGGAATGTCTCTTGAATTGGGTTGTGAAAACGAAATAAATGAGATTTTGCAAAGCTGGATAAGAAAAAAAGAAAGAGAAATTCGTGATAAGCAGCAGGGATGTACAATTGGGTTTAAAGAGAATCTTCCAAATATTAGCAGCCCTCATCAGGCGCGTACAAAAGGTGCTCCAAAGAAGCGTGTAAAGAACGCATTGGAAAACACTACTATTAAATACAATAATAATAAGAATAGACAAGATATGATGAAGTAAGTAAAAACTTATCTAATAAGTATTAATTTATTGAACTTAAGTAATCAATTAATTATTATGTAGATTGAATGTTAAAGCGCCAAACAAGCAATCTAGAAGCGAATTACAACCTGAAATTCCTATTCGTCAAACTAAATACATATGTAGTTATTGTAAAGGTAACGGACATAATGCCCGTAGTTGTGAACTTAAAAAGAAAGGTGTTAGAGCAAGAACTAAATAACCGAATGTTCTTAGTTTATGCTTACAAATATGCAACTAATTTGTAAATTTTGAAATAATTAAAGACTTAAATTTTGCATTTATTCAATTTTTTTGTTTATAATTCGATACTTTTTGCACATTATTTTGTTAAATCATTTAAGTATATTAATTCTGGCCGAAGTTATAATTCGGTGAAAATCACCGCCGGTGAGCTTTAGCAATACTCAATTATTAATAGCGAGGTTATTGGTGATAAAGCACGCAAAATCAAATTGAAGCATGTGTTGATACAAATAGAGGTCAAACCAAATATTTATCAAATAATAAAATATATGTATTTTTGACCCTTCTACTCGAAAATAAAAAAAGATTTCATAGCTTCATTATAAAATTTATGTGCTATATTAAAAAAACTGACCGCCATTACTTTTGCTGGGGTCTGTATACTCCATCTTTGCCCTAAAGCCAGTGTGAGTCAATTTAGTGCCAATTTTTGTAAAAATCTTTAAGATAGTAAATTGAAAAATCCGATTGATGGTAAAAAATTTATAATCATTTTCCATTATTTTGAGATTGTCATCTGTCCGAGTAAGAGTGTTGTTAATAATAAAAAAAGAGAGAAATTCGAATTTTTTATCCGATCGGATGGATTTTCAATCTGAGTTGAATTTCTTCTCCATTTTATAATTGAACTGGATTTTAATTTTACTATATTGCGCATTGGAGTAGAATCTGAAGATATCTCAAAAAAATTCTAGACTTTAATTAATTAAATCTATGTATAATCGTCAAAATGTGTCCATCCGTCGATCCTCGGATTGGAACTCTGACAAAAACGTGGGTGTGATCAGTGAAAATCACCACCAATAATAAAATTATAATAAATCCATAATACGTAAAAGAAAAATAGTCTAAAAATCATACAATAATTTTAAATACTATAATATGAATTCGAATGAATTATATTCATCTAAACGCAAATATTACAATTAGTGTAATTTTTTATAATTTAAAATATATTCAATCGGAAGTCCGTGTTTCCATTTTTTTTTGTCCCTTAATAAATTTATCCGAATTTTCCGTAATAGTACAAATGAAATAAATTTATCCTTCGTAATAAAATCGCTGATCAATAATAGCTTAATTTATCTTAACTATAGAGAGGTAGATTAGGATTTAGGACCCACGAGCTATATAGTATATATAGGTCAGGGGAGATCGGCACACATTTACTATTAGCTCTACGAATTTCTTCAGGGCCGGCACCATGTAATGCTGGTCGGCATTATCCACAAATGGAAGTGATCTACTTGATTTTGGCTCATTCTAAGCAAATAACCAGGACCTATGCATAGCTCTGGGTTCTGGTAGATTGTTCTTATTTTGGAAGTAAACCGTCATCATTTGCAGTTGGCGTACGTACTGCTTAACCATATATGATATCTGAAATAACTATAAATAATTCTTTTTTTTTTTAAAAAAAAAAGAAAAAATGGTTACTCAATTTTTTTCGAAATTAAGTCAAAATTATATTGAATTATTAAAAGACGATGAATATTATGATGTCACAATTGAAGTTGGTGAAGACCCTAACGTAAAAATATTTTGTGCTCATATGAATATTTTGTGTTACCGTTCTCCATATTTACGACGAATATTAAAGTCTAACAAAAAGAACAATGATAACGTTTTAACCCATATTAAATTATCAAACACATCACCGGAAATCTTTCAAATTGTATTAGAGTAAGTTAATTATCATGTTATATATAACTTTGAATATTCAAATTATAACTTTTATTTTTATAATTAGGTATATTTATGGAGGTATTCTTTCATTGGATGAAAAAGACACTTCAGACCTTCTTAAAGTTTTGGCTACTGCAGATAAACTTAGTCTTCAAGAGCTAGTTGATTATTTACAAGGATATTTAATTGAAAATAAGTCTGAACAGCTAGAACAATATTTTGAATTTGCTCAACAAATTAGCTCAAATTCTAATAATTTATTAAAACTTCAAGAATTTTGTACAAATTTAATGGTTCAGTCTCCCGAGAAAGTTCTTAAATCATTAAATTTCACTTCATTTCCTGAAAAATCTTTAATTTCACTTATTAAAAGTGATGATTTACAAATGAAAGAAATTGAAATATGGGAACATGTATTAAAATGGGGACTTGCACAAAATCCAACTCTCATTCCAGATCCTAAAACTTGGTCTGATGATGATTTTAAAACAATGAAGAATACTCTACAACATTGTTTACCCTTCGTTAGATTTTTTTGTTTATCACCAAAAGAATTTTCACAAAAAGTTCGTCCATATCAAAAACTCCTAAATCAACAACTTTATGAAGATTTATTAAACTTTTATTTAGATCCTGAAAGTGTATCATCTCATAACATTCAACTTCCTAGAAAAATTAAAATTAATGAAAACATTGAAGTTATTTGTTCACTAATCGTTAATTCTGGTATTGTTTCAACAATTTCAAGATGGATAGATAAAATAGTTATTAATGATAATAATTTTAATGAATCATATTTACCATATAAATTTGAATTATTGTTAAGAGGAAGTCGAGATGGATTTACTCCTAAAAAATTTCATGAATTGTGTGATAATAAACCTAATACTGTTACATTCATTAAAATAAAAGGAACAGAAGAAATTATTGGTGGGTATAATCCAGTAATATGGGAAACCCCCCAAACGAGTTCTTGGGGTAAAACCGAAGATAGTTTTATTTTTTCTTTTAAAAATAAGAATAATTTTAAAGATGCAATTTTGAGCAAAGTAATAAATTCTAATTATGCACTATTATTTGGTTCTATATCTGGTCCATATTTTGGTGGTGATATTAATATAAATGCTTCAAATGAATTTGTAAATTATGACACCACTGAATATTATAATAGTTTTTATGAAAAAAAGATAAGAGATATTGAAGGTAAATTTATTGTAGAAGATTACGAAGTGTTTCAAATAATAAAAAAATAAATGTATTTTAAAGGATGAATTTTATTTAAGACAAAAATATAATAAATATTGTATTGATACGCATTATATGTAACAAAGAAATAAATAAATTATTGCTATATTTACGTTACAAACTTTCAGTTATTAAATAGATTCCGTTTGAAATTATGATATTCAAATGTTCATTTATAAATCAAGTAAATTAGAATATTCGATCATAGAATTTTGAGATCGAAATATACTATGAGATTTGAATATAAATTGCAATCTTAAGATATAATGCAAAATGCTTTTGTTAATTTTTGAACTATTACTTTGATTTTTATAATAATTGAGATCCTAATAAAGTTCATAACACGTAAAAGGAAAAAATACTAGTCTAAAACGCACATACTGTATCCATTGAGATATTATACGAATTATATTAGAATTTACATCTCACATATTTTCAAATATTCGAATTTCAAGACTTTAAGTGGAAGATCTACCATAAAAAATATATCTAAATGTAACTTTGCTATGCAATGTCAAAAATTTACATATAAATTGTAAGGGAATTAACTAAACGCAAACGTTACAATCAGTGTAATTTGTTAAAATTAATGCATTAAATTGGAAGTCAGTGTTTCAGTAGTGTTTCTATCTTAAAACTGTGTTATCAATGCCAACGTTTTTTTGCCCTTAATAATTTATCAGAATATTCTGTAAATGAAATAGTTTATTTCCACTCGTTTAATTTGCATAAAAAAGTCCTTCGTAATAAATTTATCACCGATCAATAATTAATTGCAATAGCTTATGAACAATGGTCTGTCTTAATCTTATGATTGTAAGAAAAACTTATTGTTCATTAAATTCATTATAATATTATAATTCACAATATAAATATCGTCATTAGAATTTATTAATATGAAAATTAATTACTGCATATTAAAAAATTGAGAAAAATCAATTTTCAAAACTAAGAAATTTTGAATTTAATTTATATAAATTTATGATTTTACTTTAAATAAAAAGCTTTGCAATTAGTATAATTAAGAATTCATTAGATTAATTGAAGTAAGCAAGATTTGTGATAGGATGATTAAAAGCATAATTTCATAGTTAACTTTCCAAGTTAGAGGCGATATTATTATAGTAACAGGTAATACTTATAGTAATTGTTAATTTAATTATATTAAATTGATAGTTGCTCAAGTAATTAGTATGTTTATTAAATTATCCAATTTTTATCGGAATCTTGAACAAAATTTGAATTTTGTATAAGATCCCATTTAATACATGCTTCCATTCAGATTTTAATTTCTTTCGTCTGTAAATCATCTCTTTTAATTAATTTAACTAAAGATTTTTCAGTAAGTGAAATAAAATATTTTCTTTGGAGATTTAGCCTTTAAATTGGTAAAAATTATTGAATTCCTAATAAATGTTATTCTAATATTACCGATTTATAAACAATCAACTAGTTCTTGAAGATGAAGCCATCTGCGACAACCAAAACTCTAAAAATTTCTGAAATATCTTGCTTATTCAATAAAAGACTGCCACCATAAATTATAAAGATTTATTAACTGAAAAGTAATTTTAAACATTTAATCATTTTTGCATAACTTTAAGGTAAACTGAAATATCTCTGGTAGAAATTTGGTAACCTGATTTGGGCCAAAGCATCATTTTGATTAGAAGCAAAAGTTCGTCTTAAATATGGAGAACGTTAACAAGAAAATATTCATATATGTGCGCACTAATATTTTTACATTATGGTCTTTTATTACCAACATCAATAGCAATATTAATCATCCTTTAATATTTCACTATAACGTTGATTTAGTGCTGAAAACAATTTTGTTGACATAATATAAAATAATTTTTTTTTTGAAATCAAATATGTTCGTAGTTCAAATGGAAATGAATTTACAATATTTATGTGTTGATGTAGATTTAAAATACGTACTGTACATTGGATTACGTATACAGTTTGATTACTATAAAACATTTAAAATAAAAACAATGTATAATCTCTAAGAATATTTATGTCCAATAAATAAATATGGCTACGATACAATATTTTATATAGTATTAAATTATTTTTTGAAAAATTCAATAAAGGTCACTAGTATACTCGTCCGGCGATTCATTTCGGAATTACCGAATTGAAATTGTAACGAATCACTCATTCGACAAAATTTTGAGTATTATTTATTATGACACGATATCGAGCTACTAAGTTAAAAACTTTTTACTTTTATAATTACGCTTAAAACAGAAAAAAAAGAAAAATTTGGTTTATTTAATATTATCTTTGTGAAGTAACTTGCTAATTTAAATTATTGGGTGCATCGTACTAGATTATTAACATTAGGATAAGGTCTTGTATTATAATTCAGTAACAAAATATCATACAAATTACATTGAATACTAAATATTTTATTTTATTTTATTTTAATTTTTTTTTTTAAAAAAAAAAATTAGCCACATACAAATAAAATATAACCCAAAAAAAATCAAATTCAGCTCGGATTCCCAAGTTAATCTATGATTGACCCTTTAATACAGGATATTCGGGTCGAGTTAAACGTTTCGTAAACCCGACCTGATTCGTCTCGTGAGGAATCTTCGTGTTGAAATATTAATATTTACAGAGTGATATTAGTCTAACATTACTTCATAAACTGTGCATATAATTCATAATATTACAGAATTTATTAACGCTTACCCTATTTTCTAATAATACGAAATATTTCATAATCTTTAATAGCAAATTTACCATTTTTTCTTATATTTTTTTCATAATGTTTACATTGATGATAACTTTCATCATAATTTGCGAATTCATTGGAAGAATATACGACAATGTCATCTCCAAAACATGGTCCACCTAAATAGTCAAACCATACTGCACGATCACTATGATCTACATTACTAATAATTGCATCTTTAAAAAAGATATCATTATCATTGAAAGAAAAAATAAAACTATCTCTTGCGAATCCCCATTTACTAGAAGATTCCCATTTTAATGGATTATATCCACCAATAATTTCATTCGTTCCCTGTATTTTAATAAATGTTATAGTATTAGCCTTACCGTCACATAATTCATGAAATTTTCTAGGTGTAAATCCATCCTGGCTTCCTCTTAACAATAATTCAAATTCATAAGGTAAATATAAATCTCTAATATAAGCGAATTTATTATCGATAACCTTATTATCGATCCATCTTGAAATAGCTGAAACAATTCTCAAATCCACAATCTCTGAATCGATTTTGACATTTCTCGGGAGTAAGATGTTTTCATTTGGTTCATTATCGGGATCCATATAAGAATTTACTAAATCTTCATAAAGTTGATGATTTAATAGTTGTTTATATGGACGAACTTTTTGTACAAATTCTTTGGACGATAAACAATAAAATCTGATTAAAGGTAAACAATTTTGTAAAGTATTTTTCATTGTATCGAAATCATTATCTGCCCAAGTATCAGGATCTGGAATAAGAGTTGGATTTTGCGCAAGACCCCATTTTAATACATGTTCCCATACTTCAACTTCTTTCATTTGTAAATTATCCCTTTTAAGAAGTTTAATTAAAGATTGTTCAGGAAGTGAAGTAAAATCAAATGACCCAAATATTTTTTCTGGAGATTTAGCCATTAAATTTGTACAAAATTTCTGAATTCCTAATAAATTATTAGATTGAAAACTTATTCGATGAGCAAGTTCAAAATTTTGAACTATCCATTCCGATTTATTTTCAATTAAATAACTTTGTAAATAATAAACTAACTCTTGAAGACAGAGTTCATCAGCAGCAACCAATACTTTAAGGATGTCTGAAGTAACTTGCTCATTAAACGAAAGAATGCCACCATAAATATACCTAAATTATAAAAAAATTATAAAATTAAATCGAAAAGTAATTTAAACGTTTAATTTATTTCTTCATAACTTACATTAAAATAATCTCAAATGTATCTGGTGAAATATTTGGAAATTTAATATGAGACAAGGTACCATCATTCTTTTTTTTATTAGAAGCCAAAACTTTTCGAAAATATGGAGAACGATAACATAAAATATTCATGTGGGTACGGAATATTTTTACATAAGGATCTTCACCAACTTCAATCGTAGTATCGTAATATTCATCGTCTTCTAACAGTTCAATATAATTTTGACTGAGTGTCGCAAAAAAATGTGCTGCCATGATATATAAATTTTTTTTTTCTTGAAAAAGAAAAGGTATAATTTAGAAACAATGGGACAATGAATCTATTTTTATAATTGATGTAGATAGTAGATACCTTCTAAAAAGAAAAATGATGATCATTTTCAATGCGGGGCGAACGGGGACCTTATATTCACATGATCAACAATAATATTTAACGTCATAATTTGATATAATAGTCAATTAGTCATACACCCGAATAGACATGGTCTTGAGTGTCTTCCGCTGCGCTTACATAATATGATAAAAGATGTTCGTTAAAAATATCTTGGGGAGTAGGGGCTTATAATAAAAAAAGAATATTCCCCTAAAGATAACAAAGTTAAGTTTTTTAATATCAACTTTGTTTTTCTAAATATTATTTATCAAGTTATATCTATGAAATTGATTTTCAAACTTTAAAAATGACAAATAGTGTAAAAAGTAAATTGTTATTCTTACAATAACTTGATAAGCATTTTTCACATTTCCACTTTTGGCAATTGATTATGAAATAAAATCATGTGCACATAACTAATAGATCGAAATTTCGTATAATCATCTATTTTATCATAAAAAATGCGGCATGAATAATTTATAACAATACGAACACTACTTTTTTAATTTATTTTTGAAAAAAATTTGCTTTATTTCATTAAACTTTGTCATTTAAAATTTTCAAAAAAATTAATTTCAAAGCTTTATACTCGCTTTTTTTCTTACCAATATTCTACTTCAAAGAGCAAAATATATAAATGAAAACCCTCCAAGCTATTCATTGATGCTATTTTAACAACTACTATATAAATCATTTAAATGACACGCCAACTGATCATATTAGTAAATAACCCGATCCAATTTATCATCACACTACTATTATGGCACTACCAAAAAATTAATAATCCAATCCGCTCAATAAAGTTTAAAATTAATCTAACCAGTTAAATCAACGAACTTTAAATTATAATAATTTTGGCTAAAATTTTTTTAATTCTAGCCAAAATCGTAGTTCTACTAAATTTGGTTAAAATTGACCATTTTCATCGGAAAAAGTATGGTCCGAAAAAAAATTATAGAACAAAGTAATTCTACTTTTGGTTAAAGTAAATTAACTATTGGTTAGAAGATATAAATAACGTCAAAAAAATAAAAAAATAAAAAAAATATTCTAGTATGTTTCGAAAATAATCAAAATAATCTAAAATGGGAACCAAATTTAGTAAATTAAAAATCTCAAGTAGTAGAAAATTTTATAGTAGCGTTTATTGTACTCCATCACTGTCTTTATTGCCAATTTCTCGAATTTACAAGAACTTAAATTATCATTTGGTCTTGAAGAATGCTTTGTTGATTTTGAAAAGTTACAATATGTTTTTTTTCACAATTACAAGTTTTAAAAATTTGGAATGAATTTCCAAGTGATGGGTTGCAAATAAAATTCTTGGAAGATAATAGGAAAAATCTAAAAGAAATTTATAGGTGGGATTGAATGTTGTAATGATAATTCATTAAATTTAGCTATTTCTAAGTTTTGTCTAATACTTAGAAAACTTTCCACTGGAATTAAAAATAATGAATCGGAAACATTAAAAATAATTTTTAATAGTTGCAAATATTTAGGAAGTATTAAAATTTGGTGTGGAGGTAAATTTTTGAGCATTAGAAATGATTGTGAAATATTCACAAAATATTAATGAACTAATATTATATAATTTATTTGCCGTATGATTTAATTTATTTTACTTCTGGAAAAATTAGAGTCCTTTTTCGTAAATTGGACAAATTGTGTACCACAAAAATCACTTTCTTTAGTAATTGTTATATGTGATGAAGAAAATAGCTTAGATAAAAATAATGAAAATATTGAAATAATTAATAAATATACAATTAAGCATTATTAAGAAATTTGAAGTTACAGATTTTGATGATGATGAATATGTACTCGTAAAAAAATTTTTTTAATTTTATTAATAAGAATATATGTTCATATAATTGTTTAATTTGCAGTTTTTTGTTGATGTAATCTATTTGAGATATTAGCTCTTTATCAAACATGTAAATACAGGAAATAAAAATCAAATTTAAAAATTTTCCTAGCGTTGCAATAAATTTTTGTAGTTAAACGCATGGGTAATGATAAGAATCTTATTATGATGATAAAGATAGGGGTAACAATAATGAATCTGATTATGATGATGAGAATTGAGATAATATAATCAAGAGAATTATTTGCTGGAATTTAATTACGGTGATATCTTTTGAATTCAAAATAATTATGACAGATTTCAAAATACAACTTCTTAACTTGGCGAAAAGAACTATTATCAATTATAATTGTTTTTGCAAAATTAATTAATGAAAGAAATATAGAAAATTAGAAATTTTGCTGTAAAATTGATGATTAATTCAAAAGTACTATATTTACTATGTAAATTACAAAATTCAAATAATGACAGGATGAACAAGTATCCAGCATGCAGAGATGCAACCTGTTTCCTCACATAGTTATTAGCTTATTTAATAATTTATTTTCATCTTTAAATATCATTTAAATACATACTATCACTTATGATTTTAATGTATGATAATTTACTTCATCAGGAATAATCATATTTAGTGCAAAAAGTGATTTATAGCTTTATTATCATGAATTGGTTCGCATTAGAGAAAAGCTATGTACATTCACGTGTACAGGTTTGGTATATAAATAGTTTTATCTGCAAAGTTGCCATTATTTCCATAGCTACATATGCATTTTTTTATGTGATAAATGTAAATAAATAATATGATGTTAAAATTATAGCAAATAGTGAGAATTTAAGATTTACAATTTAGACGTAATTACAATATTTATTTCAACAAATAGTAATTGTAATAATAAATAAATAAAGAAAAATAAATAAATAACTTAATAAAAGCAGAACATGATTACAAAAGTTTCTATTCATAAGATTCTGTGTTAACATTGTTACTAACTTTAATACGCTTAAAAAAAAAAGAAAAAAGTAAAATAGAATAGAATAAAATGATTTAGTAAAATCTTTAGTTGCATCTTGTTTTCTTGGATTTATTGGATTACTTCTCTTGATACTGAATTGGCCAAAACAATTATTAAAAGCAATAATAGAAAACTTTAAATTGTACCTTTAAATTTCATTTATATCAAACTCATATTCTTTTGTAATATATTCTAAAGAAAAAGAACCAAGTAATTAATAAACTCCTTTACATACTGATTAAAAAAAATAACTTAATACCTTTATTGTTGATTGATTCTTCAACGAGTTTATTATCTAAGATAATAATAATTATTAAATATGTTAAAATGTAGTAATTATTGTCCAAATTTATATAAAAATAATGTTTACATACTTGGTTTCGTATTAAACGTTATTGATCTGCTTGTATAAATTGCATTTGGATGAGGTTTTTCATTAAAATCTGGTCCAAGCATTTTTAATTTTATTAATTCTAATCTTATTTCTTCAGCTTGATTAAAATATTTGGCATCCATTCCCATATTTGACCACGAATTAAAAATTTCACAAACATCCGTTGCCAAAGGTCTCTTTTTAGGATCAGGATTCCAACATTTTTTCATTAAATTAACAAAATCTTCAGGAGTGTCGTAAGTAATATTAGGTCGTTTTCCATCAATAATTTTGTAAATCAAATCAACATCATGTTCAACATCAGCAAAAGGTTTACAACCAGTTGTTAATTCCCACATAATCATGCCCATACAATAAATATCAGATGATTTAGAAAATTTGGCGCCTTTAAATATTTCTGGTGCAATATAAGGTATAACTCCATATATACTGCTATCGTGTGGAATGTCATTTGCGGGCTGTGATAATCCTAAATCTCCAATTAAATATTGATCTATTTTACATGAATCATTTTCAATTATTTCAACCAATATATTTCCACTATGAAAATCTCGATGTACGAAATCTTTTTCATGAATAGTTTGAAGTCTAAAATAAAAAATTGGTTATTAATAAAATTTTATTTAAATAATTTTAAAATCATTATTAATTAACGTAAAGTTATAAATACCCATCTGAAATTCGCCACAAAATGTGCAATTTTTTCTTCCATGTAATCTCTGCAAAATTCTTTTGTAAATAATTATGTAAATCTCCTCCATTTGCATATTTCATTATAAACATAAATTCTTTTGTTATAGGATCTTTTGCGATACCATGGCATTTAATAATATATTCAAATTTACTATCATAACATTGATAAAGTGATTTTAACTAAAATTTTATAGTTTAAGTTAGTATATTAAATGTTTTTAAAAAAAACAAATTTTGAAAATTAATTACCTCATTTAAAAAATATTTATTTGGTTCTTGAGAATTTAAAACTTTTTTTATAGCAACAACGTTTCCATTAATTAAAGCTTTATAAATAATACCAAATCCTCCTTCTGCTATTTTTTTAAAAATTTTAATTTGTGAATATGAAACCCATTTTATTTTCGGTTTTGTAGAATGATAATCAAACTCATTTTGAGAACTTTGATATTTTTGTTTCAAAGATTTAAGAAATCCTTGAGAATCTTCTAGAATTTCATTTAATTCATCACTGGTAAAAACAAGTAAATGACTTGTATAACATGCTTTTGGATGAGATTTTACAATAAGATTATTATGCTCAATTGGTGCATTTATAAATTCCATAATATTACTTTTTAATTCTTCATTAATATCTTCAATTTTCTTATTCTCAGGGCGAAAAATCCAATTTTCAATGATATTTAAAACTTCTTTAGAAGATGGCCTTTTTAATGAATCTTGATCCCAGCATTTTTTCATTAAATTTATATAACATTGTGGAGTATTTTCAATAATTTCAGGACGTTCACCTTTACAAATACTTAAAGCAAGTTGAAGATCATGTGCTTTATCATTAAATGGTGGAATTTTAGATATAAATTCCCACATAATTATAGAAAAACTATATATATCACTAGCTTGAGTATAAGGCTGACCTCTTAAAATTTCGGGTGCTATAAATGGTAAAACTCCATAGATATCATTTTCTTTTAAAAAAGATTTTGCAAGTTGATATAATCCTAAATAATCACTAATAAAAATTCCATATATATCTTCATATTTGCTACATAAAATATTACCATTATGAAAGTTATAATGAATAAGATCTTTTTCATGAATATCATTAAGACCCTTAATAATTTGATATAAATGAAATAATTTTTGTTCCCAATTTTTTGTTATTTCTATTAAACAACTTTTTAAACTATCCTTATTTGTATACTCCATTATTAATGCATAATTCAAAGTATCTGGATCTTTTGTAAATCCATATATTTTAATAATTTCACATGAATTAATAATTTTCAACTATAAAAAAAAATAATATTTAATTAATTACATAAATAAATTATAATATTAAAAAATAATAATAATATTATTATATCATACTTCATTTAAAAATTCATTTAAACTTTCATCTGAATTTTTAAGATAATCAAAATATTTAAAAATTACTTCAACACTATTATATTTAGCTTTATATATAGAACCAAATCCTCCTTTATCAAGATATTCAATATTTTCAAATTTATCATAAGGAACCCATTTTAATTTATTTTTAGAAATAAATTGATCCACAATTTCACTTCCACTATTACCAAATCTTTAAATACAAAAATGAAATTATATTAAAAATTAAATTTAAAATCAAATTTACAATTAAAAATTTAAATATTAAATAATAATAATTATACTTACTCTAAATAAATTATAAAATTTTAATATAATAAATAATTAATTAATTTAAATTTTAAATAAATAGTATATAATAACTTATAACTTACCAACTAAAATAAATTATCAAAATTTTTAAAAAAATTATATATTATAATAAATTAAATATAAAAAAGGATTATTATAATAAAAAAAATGCAATACTTACAGGCTAAATTATTTTAAATTATTTTAAATGATTTTAGTTTAAATAATTTAGTTAGTTTAAATTATATGTAAATATTATATAAATATAATAGTATTACTTACGATCTAAAATATTTGAATAATTTTTTAAATAAAGAATTTAGTTAGTTTAAATTATATGTAAATACAATAGAATTAAATAAATAACTTTTAACTTACCAACTAAAAGAAAAAAAGAAATTAAAAACAATTTTTTAAATAAAGAATTTAGTTAGTTTAAATTATATGTAAATACAATAGAATTAAATAAATAACTTATAACTTACTAACTAAAAGAAATTACAAAATAATTTTTAAATAAAGAATTTAGTTAGTTTAAATTATATGTAAATATTATATAAATATAATAGAATTACTTACATTCTAAAATATTTGAATAATTTTTTAAATAAAGAATTTAGTTAGTTTAAATTATATGTAAATACAATAGAATTAAATAAATAACTTTTAACTTGCCAACTAAAAGAAATTAAAAACAATTTTTTAAATAAAGAATTTAGTTAGTTTAAATTATATGTAAATATTATTAAATATAATAGTAGAATTACTTACAATCTAGAATATTTGGATAATTTTTTAAATAAAGAAATTAGTTAGTTTAAATTATATGTAAATATTATATAAATATAATAGAATTAAATAAATAAATAACATACTCCCTATATTATTAAGTAAATAATTAAATAAAGAATTTAGTTAGTTTAAATTATATGTATATAAATATAATAGAATTACTTACATTCTAAAATATTTGGATAATTTTTTAAATAAAGAATTTAGTTAGTTTAAATTATATGTAAATATTATATAAATATAATAAGATTACTTACGATCTAAAATATTTGAATATTTTTTTAAATAAAGAAATTAGTTAGTTTAAATTATATGTAAATATTATATAAATATAATAGAATTACTTACGATCTAAAATATTTAAATATTTTTTTAAATAAAGAAATTAGTTAGTTTAAATTATATGTAAATATTATATAAATATAATAGAATTACTTACGATCTAAAATATTTAAATATTTTTTTAAATAAAGAATTTAGTTAGTTTAAATTATATGTATATAAATATAATAGAATTACTTACGATCTAAAATATTTGGATAATTTTTTAAATAAAGAATTTAGTTAGTTTAAATTATATGTAAATACAATAGAATTAAATAAATAACTTTTAACTTGCCAACTAAAATAAATTAAAAACAATTTTTTAAATAAAGAATTTAGTTAGTTTAAATTATATGTAAATATTATTAAATATAATAGTAGAATTACTTACAATCTAAAATATTTGGATAATTTTTTAAATAAAGAATTTAGTTAGTTTAAATTATATGTAAATATTATATAAATATAATAGAATTACTTACTATCTAAAATATTTGGGTAATTTTTTAAATAAAAAAATTAGTTAGTTTAAATTAGTATATGTAAATATTATATAAATATAATAGAATTAAATAAATAAAAAGTAAATAATTAAATAAAGAATTTAGTTAGTTTAAATTATATGTAAATATTATATAAATATAATAGAATTAAATAAATAAATAACATACTCCCTATATTATTAAGTAAATAATTAAATAAAGAATTTAGTTAGTTTAAATTATATGTAAATATTATATAAATATAATAGAATTAAATAAATAAATAACATACTCCCTATATTATTAAGTAAATAATTAAATAAAGAATTTAGTTAGTAAATTATATGTAAATATTATATAAATATAATAGAATTACTTACGATCTAAAATATTTGGATAATTTTTTAAATAAAGAATTTAGTTAGTTTAAATTATATGTAAATATTATATAAATATAATAGAATTACTTACTATCTAAAATATTTGGGTAATTTTTTAAATAAAAAAATTAGTTAGTTTAAATTAGTATATGTAAATATTATATAAATATAATAGAATTAAATAAATAAAAAGTAAATAATTAAATAAAGAATTTAGTTAGTTTAAATTATATGTAAATATTATATAAATATAATAGAATTAAATAAATAAATAACATACTCCCTATATTATTAAGTAAATAATTAAATAAAGAATTTAGTTAGTTTAAATTATATGTATATAAATATAATAGAATTACTTACATTCTAAAACATTTGGATAATTTTTTAAATAAAGAATTTAGTTAGTTTAATTATATGTAAATATTATATAAATATAATAGAATTACTTACGATCTAAAATATTTGAATAATTTTTTAAATAAAGAATTTAGTTAGTTTAAATTATATGTAAATATTATATAAATATAATAGAATTACTTACGATCTAAAATATTTGGGTAATTTTTTAAATAAAAAAATTATTTAGTTTAAATTAGTATATGTAAATATTATATAAATATAATAGAATTAAATAAATAAAAAGTAAATAATTAAATAAAGAATTTAGTTAGTTTAAATTATATGTAAATATTATATAAATATAATAGAATTAAATAAATAAATAACATACTCCCTATATTATTAAGTAAATAATTAAATAAAAAATTTAGTTAGTTTAAATTATATGTAAATATTATATAAATATAATAGAATTACTTACAATCTAAAATATTTGGATAATTTTTTAAATAAAGAAATTAGTTAGTTTAAATTATATGTAAATATTATATAAATATAATAGAATTAAATAAATAAATAACATACTCCCTATATTATTAAGTAAATAATTAAATAAAGAATTTAGTTAGTTTAAATTATATGTAAATATTATATAAATATAATAGAATTACTTACAATCTAAAATATTTGGATAATTTTTTAAATAAAAAAATTAGTTAGTTTAAATTACATGTAAATATTATATAAATATAATAGAATTAAATAAATAAATAACATACTCCCTATATTATTAAGTAAATAATTAAATAAAGAATTTAGTTAGTTTAAATTATATGTAAATATTATATAAATATAATAGAATTAAATAAATAAATAACATACTCCCTATATTATTAAGTAAATAATTTAGTTAGTTTAAATTATATGTAAATATTATATAAATATAATAGAATTACTTACAATCTAAAATATTTGGATAATTTTTTAAATAAAGAAATTAGTTAGTTTAAATTATATGTAAATATTATATAAATATAATAGAATTAAATAAATAAATAACATACTCCCTATATTATTAAGTAAATAATTAAATAAAGAATTTAGTTAGTAAATTATATGTAAATATTATATAAATATAATAGAATTAAATAACATACTCCCTATATTATTAAGTAAATAATTAAATAAAGAATTTAGTTAGTTTAAATTATATGTAAATATTATATAAATATAATAAAATTAAATAAATAAATAACATACTCCCTATATTATTAAGTAAATAATTAAATAAAGAATTTAGTTAGTTTAAATTATATGTATATAAATATAATAGAATTACTTACATTCTAAAACATTTGGATAATTTTTTAAATAAAGAATTTAGTTAGTTTAATTATATGTAAATATTATATAAATACAATAGAATTAAATAAATAACATACTCCCTATATTATTAAATAAATAATTTTAATTAAAGAATTTAGTTAGTTTAAATTATATGTAAATATTATATAAATATAATAGAATTACTTACGATCTAAAATATTTGGATAATTTTTTAAATAACGAATTTAGTTAGTTTAAATTATATGTAAATATTATATAAATATAATAGAATTACTTACGATCTAAAATATTTAAATAATTTTTTAAATAAAGAATTTAGTTAGTTTAAATTATATGTAAATATCATACAATAGAGTTAAATAAATAACTTACAACTTACCAACTAAAAGAAATTACAAAATAATTTTTTGAATAATGAATTTAGTTAGTTTAAATTATATGTAAATATTATATAAATACAATAGAATTAAATAAATAACATACTCCCTATATTATTAAATAAATAATTTTAATTAAAGAATTTAGTTAGTTTAAATTATATGTAAATATTATATAAATATAATAGAATTACTTACGATCTAAAATATTTGAATAATTTTTTAAATAAAGAATTTAGTTAGTTTAAATTAAATGTAAATATTATATAAATATAATAGATTAAATAAATAACTTACACCCTGTAGCATTATTAATTAATAATAATTATAAAGTAAAGTAATTATAATCAATAATTGTATTTAAAATTAAGTATATACAGTAACTTACAATCTAATTATTTAAATAAATATTATTAGTTTAAATTATATATAAATACTTTTAAATTAATATAAAATTAAATACTTACTTTCTATAATATTAGTACCATAATTATTAAACAATTATATTAATAGTAAATTTGGTTATTTAAAATCTCAGGCAAAATACAATGAAAAAAAATTAGCTATTAACTTACCAACTATAATAATAAAATAAATTATTTGGTTATATAAAATAATAGAAATAAGTAATTTAATTATCATTCCGATTATAAGATAACCTATTACTTACGAGCTAATATAGTAAATAATTTTTAGAAATAGTTTAAAAATTTAAATTATACGCTTATAATTTACAAGCTGTTAAATAATTTTCTTACCTTTATCTTTTTCTATTTTTGAAACTAGTTTCATTATGTTGCAAATTTGGTTTGAAAAAAATTTTAGAGCAATTTCAATTTGTATTAGATATCTATACTCATATTATATGCTTTTACCTTCGTCGTTACTTTGAGCCATTACTAAATAATTTTATTGGAATTCTTCCTAAAAATAGGGTAAATACAATTAAACGCCTTTATTCGAATATATATAGTTGTTTGTGTAATATTATCTATGCAAAATGCAGATACCAATTTTCAGCCAGATATATTTAATTAGGTAACAAGAACCGTTAGAGTATCCGAAATGTTGATGACATCACTAAATTAAAAACGCAACTTTCTTGTCGATCATTAGCTACAAAAGAGTTAAAAGTCAAAACTAATATAGTAATTAGTGCTCTTTGAAAATTTTGTTGTGAAGTAAGAAGGTGGGCATATCAAAAGTCTGAGTAATTTGTGACTTTGAAGACGGCTGAGGGTGGCGGCGTGGCACAAGAAATAAATAGTTTTTAGTTTCTGTATTTTTTTTTAGTTATTAGATTTTTTTGATTTTTTATCGATACAAGCATACAGTTTAGTCTAGCATCATATCTGATATGTATTTTGGTAGTTAGCAGTTAGGTTTAGAGTTTTGTTTTGTCTTCTAGTTTAACAAAAATTCAGTAGTTAAACGAAAAATAGAACATGTATTAGGTCATGTGACGCGGTGTTTTGTTGTAAGATGTACAGTACATTCTAGTCCTCGATGATTGAAAAGAAAAAGAGATTCTATTTATTTTTTGTGAACCATTTTTTTTTAAAAAAAAATTATAATTATCTGTACTATACTCCAGAGCGAAGAGTGGAGACTATATGTGATTTATAAATCATTTATTGTCCGGAGGACTATATATGTTTGTGAACTTTAATTGCATATTGGATCACGTGGCGAAGTCTGTTTGAAATGGATTATCAAAATCGATATATAACCTTAAGCTTATATAAGGTTTGTATACTGTCCACCTCGAAGGATTTGGAAAATAGTTCGTCTGTTCGTACTAATTAAGTACTTGTTAGTTTATTTTATTTTTTAGTTATATAGATTTATATATATAGTTTCTATTTGTACATGCTTATTAGCATTTTGGTTCTTTTATTTTTTCGTTCAATTTTAACAACTTAAAATAGTGTAAATCATTCCACCTCTTACAGTATTTACAGGTGGCAGCCCTATGGGTTGAAAGAAAAATACGGATTAAAGCTTGTCATTTAATTGTTTTTTCTCGTAACGCTCTTATGTTGTTCGTAGCACAGGAGACCTCTGGTTACCAAGAAGTTCGGGTCTGTTCTAGAATAGATGATAGTAAGAAGTAGGATCAATTTCCCTTTCGAGGGTATATATCCTGATTAATTGTCTATCCAGACTTCACATAAAATAAAATAATAAATAACCTTAAGCTTATATCTATTATTAAGCCTATTTTTCTAGGAAAATTCTTTAAATAAAAGAATAATATAAAGAACAATATACTTAAAAAGGTAGAAGTATAGAATAATTATGTACCGGGCTTGGCGAAAACTACACCTAATTTTATAATTTACGAAAAAGATATATTAAATGCAAAACACATTTATGACTTACAGATGGAAATGCTATGTAAGAATTTGCTGTATCAGGCGAACGGCAATAATAAATTGAAAACATTATTTGCGATAAAAAATGTCACAAGAACAGAAAAATATTTGGACGTCAAAATGCCCAGGAGAGATAAAAATAGAAAGTAAATATCATCATAATTGGATATTAGCAGCAATTAAGATGTTAAACAAAGAAAATATAAAATTATATAACCATGAGAGCAGAAATAATAACGATAAACACAGAATAAAAGAAGGGAAAATCGATATTTTAGAATTAATAGACAAAAAGAGATTGTAGAAGACATTCTTGAAGCAGATGGAGTTAAATTGTTAAAATGGAAACACTTATGTAAGGAAAAAGGATTAAATACGAAAGGAAAGACACCGAAATGGTTTAAAGATATAGAAAAAAAGGTTTTAGAAGATGAAAATGGAAATTTAAGAAAAATAAAAAGAGAATATATAGGACAAGTAGATAAAATAAAATACATATTAATTATTTCGATGAAAATGAAAAACAAGGGAAAAATTGTATGAACGACGAACATGATTTCCCAATTTTTGGCGAAGATAAAAAAAGATCACAAAGTAAAAATCACAAAAGAATAGGAATACATTTAGAATTGGTAGGAGAGGAATATGATTTAAACAATTCATCTTATCTGAAAAAATGCGAAGGATGTAGTAGAAATATTAGTAAGAAAAAAGGAAATAAAGAATGTTTGATATATTTAGAAAATGAATACAGTAGGAAAATTGAAAGACGAAAAGATGATGGTTTAATTAAACCATATGAGACTTTAAACAATATAATTAAGAAAAATAATTGGTTAAGAAAATTTACGCAAGAAGAAAGAAGAGATGAAATTTACAACGAAAGAATAGGAAAAATAGATAGCATAATTAAAGCCGATGAAGAATTTATTATGTTAATTAAAAATAGTATTTTCGAAAATGATGAAAACTTTTCGAGAGAAAAAAGAAGATTTTTCCTAATAATTGATGCAGTCAAAACAAGATCTACAGTTAACGAAAAAGGGAAAAGAATTTATAAATACAATATTATATGGAAAATTATAAATTTTAATGAAGAAGGAAATAAAGAATCGGAAATAATTTTCTTAGCCAAACACATGTAATAACGAGAACGAATAAAATGAAAAAATTCAAAGACTAATATTCGAATTTAATAATAAAATTAGTAATAGAAGGAAGATAGATAGCGATTATAATTTAGAATTATTATTTATAGAAAATTTTTTAGAATATAATGAAATTAGGATCATAGATAGTAATGAAAAAGAATATAGATTATTAAAAGGGTTAAGGAAAGAATTGAGAAATATGTTAAAGGATAAAAATTTAATTCAAACGATAAAATATAATTTTGAAATAGTAGACGAAGGCTTACTGACGAATGAATACAATTTGATTTAGAATGATAGGATAATTACAGGAGGTTACAGGGGTTGGAAAAAAAAGTTACGAACGCAATTTGGAAAAACGAAATACTTAATAGCGAAAAGCTAAATGATTTATTTATGTACAATCACAAAAAAGAATTCGATTGGCAAACTACTTTAGAATTTGTGAGTAATAGAATTAATTTTTCACAAAGACAATGCAGCAACAAGGATACGAAAGAAAGATCCTACAGAATTAAAATTTATTGAAAGAACAATCGACCTATAAAATTTTACATAAAAGAAATGCTAATAAAATAGAAGACGACAAATGTATAAGATGTGGAAAAAATGAAATAGAAAGTTGGGAACACATCTGGATATGTGAAGTTAACGAATTCTCGATCGATGAAATTGTACAAGAACCGATATATCGTTTTGAACAACAATTAAAGAACTGTAACCAAGACGAAGATATAAATATTCTGAGGAACTACAATATCGAATTTATAAGTATATTAGAAAGTCCTTCGATAATTTTGAGAGGAAAAAGTAAAAAATGGGAATTAATTAGAGGTGTATATAACGAACATTTCAATAGTCTATCAAATAAGAAAGAAGAGAAAATGCTGATAAAAAGACTTTGGATGTTTGTTTATGACGAAATTAAAAATCGTTTATGGATACCAAGATGCGAGGAAATTAAACGATTAGAAGAAAAAGCTAATATTCAAAAATTGGATTTAAGGAAAAAAAGAGAAAGTAGAAGAAAATTCGGAGGAAGGCAAGGAAGAAAAAATAAAAAATAATAGAAAAAAAATAAAAACAGAAGAAAAATTAGAAAAAGCAAATAAAAATAAATTTAACAAAAAAATTAGTATAGTAAACGTTAGAAAGATTAACAGGTTCAATTGTGGACGGGAATAGTGTTGCAAAAACTTGGGATACATCGGTAAAAATGACAAATTATTTAGATTAGACATAATTTAGCATAGTTTTCAGTAATAGAATTTTGTTCAAATATTACTTAGTTATAGAGTTTTGAGAATTTTATTTCGAAAAGCTCTAAGTATTTTTATAATTAATTATGTAATCTGTATCAAATTTAAATAATTAATAAAATGCGTCACTATTTAAAAAAAAAAAAAAAAGAATAATTATGTACAAATATAAAAGAATATAAGAAAGAAAGGTAATATAAAAGAATGTTTGATATACTTAGAAAAGGAAGTTAAAAGAAGAACAGAGGAATCATGTATAAAGCCACACGAGACGTTAAGAAATATAATTGTTAAAAATAATTGCGTGAAAAATTATAATGAAGAAGAGGAAAGAGATAAAATTTATAATGAAAGGATAGAATTAATAGACAATTTAATTAAAATAGAAATAGATTTTATAGAAATATTAAAGTATAGTATAATATAAAGGGAAAAGAATGATAAAAAGGCGATTTTTGATTATAGATTGTATAAAAGTTAAAAGTAAAATAACGAATAATGGGAAGAGAAACTTTGAATATATAGTAATGTGGTTAATTAGAGAAAATGAATATAAAGTTGAACATAATAATGAGTTGAGATTTAGCGTGAAATATAATTCTATTAATGAAAATGAGTATAAAATTCTTATTAGAAGTTTAATTATAGGAATTTTACTTTTAGGGAAATAAGTGATATAATTCTAGGAATTAATGATAATGTCTTAAAACTATTACACGAATTTATGGGAAATTTAAGTAATAATTATTGTTTATAGAAAATTTTTTAGAAAAGAACAAGATGGAAATAATTGAATATGCTCATAATGAAATGAAAATGATAGATGAAATGAAAAAGAGATTAGGTTGATGTTAAAAGAGCGAAAAGATAAAAATGAAGAAAAGTATAATTTAGAATTAATAGACGAGGCTTTATTCAATAGTTCACTCTTCCAAATCGCCTCTGTATAATCTCCTAATATCATTTTCTTTTTCCAAAACATATTAAATTCATTAATTATTAGTGTTAAATTAGTAGATTTATTTTTTCTATAATTTTGGAACGAGTTTGATTGGAATGCAACGTTAAAATTTATAAGTAATCGCAACAATTTCTCTTTTTGGCAATGTAATCAAAATGATACAAAGGATAGATTTTACAAAATTAAAAATCTAATCAAAGAATTGCAAGTCCTTTATAAAAGAGAAGTAAATGGAACTATAGAAGATAATGTCCGAGATGTAAAAAGTTTAGTGAGGATTGAGAACATGTTTGGATTTGTGAAGCAAATGATATAGAAGTAAATGTTTTGATAAAAAATTCCGTTTACGATTACGAGTTAAAATTGCTAGAAGAAAAGAAAAATGAATAAGCTGAAATAGTAAGAGATATTAATTTTGAGTTTATTAGAACAACCAGCAAAAATACTTTGGGAAAATAAAAAAATTAATTAGAAATATTAGGATAGTAACGAATGATCGGCGAAATAACAGAAGGGAATTGGATGATAGTTAAAGTGATTTAATAATTTAGTCTAAAATAGATTATATTTATCTTTATTAGATTTAGATTGAACTTAGTTATAGAGAATATTATAATGTAAATTATTATATTTTCTAGGCGTTTAAATAATTATGTAAACAATTGTATAATTGTTCTTAATTAATAAACGCGTTACTATTTTAAAAAAAAAATTATATATAATTATATTTTCATATCAGAGTTTTAATAATTTGGCGTAATCGAAATATATTGCTCGCCACATTACTAGAGTCTCGCCCGTGGAATTACTACACCATATTATCACTTTTCATTGGTTCGTCTATTATAATCGTGGATTAATTTAATTTTTTATGCATGTCAAAAAATAAAATAATCGATATTATCCGGCCTAACCTTGTCAAACCCATTTACTTAAATCATTTTTTAAGCTTTTTAATAAATTGTTTCAAAATAAAATGTTTAGGTGAAATTATTTTTTTCATTGTACAAATGAAATTTAACAAGCAATATAACCCATATACAGTACGTAACAGTAATTCTTTCAACAAGCAATATTTATACTTATTAATTTAAAAAACGATAAATATTAAACTTTAACGAAATATATCCTATTATTTTCTATATATAACTTGAACGGTGTATTTATAAATAAAAGATCGTATGTACTAAAAACGTGAATATAAAAAGATCTTTATAATATATTCATTTTACAAGAAACTCCCACGCAGACAACATCCAATCATATTTATAATAAAGTATAATCAAGGTAAATTGATTTTTAAGTTCTAAATTTTAATTATACTTCCTTAGAACTCCCAAGTCGCTTCAGAATTGACGAATCAACTTGAAAGGTATTTAAAAAGATGGTGTGTTTTTTTAATTAAAGATGTTAATTAACTTCATTAACATTCCATTTATTTTCTTTGTAGAAAATTGGCTTTCGTGGGAACGCAGTGTAAAACGTTGACGGCTGACGACTTATAAATATAAATGTACAAGTGAAAAATAAATAATCAGTTGTAAATATATTACACGATAACAGAAAATTTTTCATAGCTCATTCAAACTAAGTTCTACAAAATTCTATTAATTGATTTATATTTATTATATCTTTTATTTATTTTTTTTTTCTACTGTATAATTAATAAATAATTAAATTGAGGCGGCCAAAACCTAAAAATTATATAAATTGTGTACTTTTGGGTTAAGCGATATAAATTATTTTATGTCATACTTAACATTTTTAAAATTAATATAATCAACAACTATTTTTTGTGGGTTACGTCGAATTTGCGTAATTTACTAATCCTTTTTTGGTAAAGATTTATTTTGAAATCATTTAATAGCTGTGATCCAGTCTCACATTCTCACGTTTAGATCTTTCCTTTTTTGATTTATCATACGATCATACGATGAATTTATTACGTAAATATTGTAAATATTGTATAATTTGATAAACGTCACATAACTATATAAAGTATAGAGTAGATCATTCCAGTACCACACAAAATACCTATCAGCTTGAATAAAATCACTCCGCAACCTTTTTCACTTTTTCCAATATTCAAAATAAAAATAAAAATGTCCAAATTAAATAGAGATATTCTTTATTTAATATTCAAAGAGTTACGTAATGATAAAAAAACTTTTTATTCTTGTCTATCAGTTAATAAAACTTGGTGTGAAATAATTATTCCAATTCTATGGAATAATCCATGGAAATATTTAAATGATGATAATAATACAAATGAGAAAATTCTATTGGATAAAATCATTTCACATTTATCAGATGAATCAAGAAATAATATAAAGAAATTAGGTATTGATTTACCAACAAACTTATATAAAAAACCTTTATTTAATTATATTAGTTTTTGTAGACATTTAAATTTAAATGCAATTAAAAGGATAATTATAAATTCTAGAAAAAAAATTATTTTAAAAGAAATTATTCATCTTTTTATTAATGAAAATACAAAATTTACACATCTTTATATACCTCAACAATTTAATCATCAAATACATCTTATTCCAGGGGCTGAAATTTGTTTCTCAGAAATTGAATTTCTTAGTTGTAATACAAGTATTAATGATAATGTTTTAATTGGTTTAATTAAAATGTGTAAACCAATTAAAGAATTGGAACTTTATATTAATATAATTAATAATAATTATAAAATTTCTGAATTAATTGAAACTCCTAAAAAATTATTTAATGTTCGATTATTAAATAATTATGCTCTTTATTTAAATCATGATGAATCATTTTGTAAAATTATTGAAAATTCTTTAATTAAACATTCAAATACTATAAAATATTTTAAGATAACTAAACAACCTATCACAGGAATTTTATCATATTTTATTAATTTAAAATGTTTAGAATTGAATGGTAATTATCATAAATTAGCATGGGATTGTTTAGAAAATGTTTCTTTACCTTTTTTACAAATTTTAAAAACCATTTATGTTTCAACTAAACCTTTAACAAGTTTAATTGAAAATACTAATGGTTATCTTAATGAAATAATTATTAATGATATACCTCATGATGATATTGATAATAAAAGAATTATTCAAGTTATTTATAAAAAATGTCCAAAACTTAAATATCTTAAATTAGAATTTAAAAATAGTAATATTTTAGAATTAAATAATTTATTAATTAATTGTCATTATTTAAATGGTTTATTTTTTATTAATTCAAAATTTGATTGGAATAATTTATTTGAAATTTTAATTAAATCTTCTCCAATTAATTTATTTAAATTTAAATTTGATACTATTTATGATAATATTGAAAAAGATTCTTTAAAATACTTTTTTAATAATTGGAAAGGTAAACATCCTTTATTATTACAATTTAATCAAAAAAATTTGGAACAATATAGTGATCTGATAGAAAAATATAAAGAAGAAGGAATAATTAAAAAATTTGATTATAATTTATGTAATGAAGATTTTAAGTGGATTTGATTTTTTTCGTTAGTATACAAGGCTTGATTTTTAGCTATTTTATTATAGTAAGGTAGTAGTAAAGGTACCAAAATTAACAAAGTAACAATTTAAGATTTATCATTGTAATAATTATTCCGTATTATTTTTTTATTTACATAATAAATTTATTTAAAGGCAATTATATCTTATTTTTTATTAGAACAGTTGTACACATACCAGATAGTGATCATTAAATTACTTGTTCGCTCGATAGTCAAAATTACATGATGCTCTTTAAAATTAATGGAGGAAAATTATTTTATTAAAATTACGCGATTACGCGATTGAAGCTGATTGTGGAAAGATCAGACATCTAAATATCTATCTTTTTGAGTTACCATCTCATCTGCCGTCCTCATACCTACCAACATGTACAGTAAATAACATCAAAATGATACTAAAACTCCTCTTCTTAATGTTTGTACGAAAATCTTTGTAAAATTTGGGTAATTTGATAATACGACCAACGTCCACCCGAGAATATAGACGATCACTTGACCAAATCAATCATTGGAGTGAGTGACAAAGTTCATCATATTACGCATGGTTCGGAAAATTTTTACAATACTGTATTATAGTCATAGTCACAAAAAGAAATATCCCTGTCCAAAAAAAAAGTATTAGATTGAACCATTTTTATCAGTAATACACCTGTGATACCCTAATAATTTCAGCCATTTTCAATGTGGTAACAAGTTTGTTAATTTATTAATTCAAAATATTATCGTCAAATCTTTACCTTTATCGTATCAAGCGCAGAAAATAAACGCTAATCAACATGGTTAATTATATTAATATGGCGCGCACAAAAACTTTAATAAATGGAATTACCACATATATATGTATATATTTTTATAACCCACATATAAAATAAAAAGCAATATTTTATTCCCTAATAATTTGGTATACTTCATAATCTTCCATAAAAAATTCACCATCATCTCTTATTCTTTTTTCATAATAATATCTCTTTTGATAATGAATTTCATCATAATTTGTAAATTCATAGGAAGCGTATATATTGATATCATCTCCAAAGCATGGGCCAGCTGTAGTACTAAACCATAATGCACAATCCGCAACTTCTATATTACTAATAATTCCATCTTTAAAAAAGATATCATTACTTTTAAGAGAAAAAATAAAACTATCTTTAGCTTCACCCCAATCATAATTAGACTCCCATTTTATAGGATTATATCCACCAATAATCTCATCCGTTCCTCTTACTTTAATAAAAGTAACAGTATTTGATTTACCATCACATAATTCATGGAATTTTTTAGGAGTTAACCCATCTCGACTTCCTCTTAATAATAATTTAAATTTATAAGGTAAATATAAATCTCTAATATAAGCGAATTTGTTATCGGTAACATTATTATCAATCCATCTTGAAATAATTGAAATAATTCTTAAATCTACAATCCTTGAATTAATTTTGATATTTCTAGGGAATAAGATGTTTTCATTTTGTCCATTATCAGGATCCATATAAGAATTTACTAAATTTTCATAAAGTTGATGTTTTAAAAGTTTCTTATATGGACGAACTTTTCGTACAAATTCTTGAGATGATAAACAATAAAATCTGATTAAAGGTAAACAATTTTGTAAAGTATTTTTCATTGTATTGAAATCATCATCTGTCCAAGTATCAGGATCTGGAATAAAAGTTGAATTTTTTGCGAGACCCCATTCTAATACATGTTCCCAAACCTCAACTTCTTTCATTTGTAAATCATCTCTTTCAATGAGCTTAATCAAAGATGTTTCAGGAAGTGAAGTAAAATCAAATGAATCGAATATTTTTTCAGGAGATTTAGCCATTAAATTTGTACAAAATTGTTGAATTACTAATAAATTAGTAGATTGAAAACTTATTCGATGAGTAAGTTCAAAATTTTGTTCTATCCATTCCGATTTATTTTCAATTAAATACCCTTGTAAATAATCAATTAATTCTTGAAGACAAAGTTCATCTGCAGCGGCTAAAATTTTAAGGATATCGGAAGTATCTTGTTCATTTAATGAAAGAAAACCACCATAAATATATCTAAATTATGAAATTCATAAATTAAATTAGAAATTTAATCATGTATTAAAATTATTTCTTTATATATCAGATATAACTTACTTTAAGATAATCTGAAATATTTCTGGTGATATATTTGGTAATCTGATATGAACTAAATTATTAGTATTATTGCTCCTGTTATTGGAAGCTATAATTCGTCGTAAATTTGGAGAACGGTAACATAAAATATTCTTGTGAGCACGGAATATTCTTACATAAGGATCTTCACCAGCTTCTATCTTAATATCGTAATATTCGTCATCTTCTAATAGTTTAATATAATTTTGACTTAATTTTGAAAAAAACTTTTTTAACATAGTATATTATTTTTTCCTTGAGAAAAAAAATTTTTATTTTCGAATAATTTAAACGGGACAATGTGCTTATTTATTAGTCCTTCGTTACACTTCTGACTAATAATTATTCGTATAGGTTTCACAAGTGTCCTGTTGTCCGTCCGGCACGTGATGATGCGCAATGATAATGTGCTTCGGACTTGATAACGGTTTCCGCTTCCTAGTTTACCTAGTTTATATTAGGCCTGTTCAATTTTGATCGTTCGAATTTTTGATCGGGGTTTTGAGTTGATGATTATTGGCTAACAGGATTGTGTAACTTGATCAGTGACTCGATTTTCATGAACTACTGTAACCTATGCGGCTACGCCCGTAGTAAACTACGTTGCCACCGCAGTCTTAACAAAAATGTAATAATATAATATAGTACTAAAAATTATAAAAGTAAAAATCAAAATAAACCCCTTTTTCCTAAGTCAAATTATCTTGCCTTTTATAATAAAATGATTTCATCAAAATAAATTCTAAGTCCTCCTAAGATTTTTCCCTTGTTCCTTTCTGATGTTTTTCAATTTTGACATTTAACCTTTTTCCTGTCATCATTAGAATTTCAAAAATATCGTTTCCCCCCTTTTCATTAATATTCAACTTTTCAAAATTTCCTTTTTTTGATCTTCATTTCTATTTCCTTATTCAGTAATTCTCTGACCCTAGTTTCCATTCTCAAATAATAGTTTTTTATCACCTGGCTACTAATTGGTATTTAGGATTTTTCCGCCAGTTATAAACTGGCGGACCAATTAGTATATCTAGGATGATAAAAAAGTTATTTACTGATCTAGTTTAGTATATAAATGGGCCATCATCCTTCGGATGATAACCCATTTATGTACTACTAGATTAGTAAATAACTAATACTTATCGTTGCGGATGCTACATTTGTAACATTCCACAATTATAATACTTTGTACACTTAAATTAAATATAATACTGCGCCCACAATTAATAAATTACTCGGTAATTTCTGGCATTACACTATTAAAAAGTAGATTTTTTTTTATCGTTTTAACAGAAAATTAAAAACGCGCTTTTGAACGAATCCAAAAAAAAAGAAAAATTTACATGAAACAAGTACAAATTAGCGGAAAAAACTACTAACTGACTCAAGAAAAATATGAAAAAAAAATTTATTAATTTTTGAATAAAAAAATTTCGATCAATACGACCTTTGATTCTGATCACATGTTGTGATCAAAAATCCGAACAATCAAAATCAAAATTGAACAAATTGAACAGGCCTATTGATATATTGTAGATTCCTTCTAAAAAAATTTACGTACATTAAAATGATTAGATTATTAGATTACGTATACTGGTGTACAGTTTGAATGTTGATCAAAACATTGTGAGCAACATACTATACTTTGCTTCGCTATAAAATTCGATATGATCATAAACTGAATATTGGATTTTATTTTTTTAAAAAAACAATTCAGAGACAATTTAATACTAAAGAATATAAAAATAAAATAAGAAATACAGTAACCATGCACTACAAATAAAATAAAAAATAATACTCTTAATTTTTCACAATTTGAAATATTTCATAATCTTCCATAGAAAATTTGCCTTCTTGATCTCTTATCTTTTTTTCATAAGAAGTATTTATACAAAAGAACTTACAAAAATTTTCATTTTCATTTAATGAACCTATTGCAAGATCACGATTAAAACATGGTCCATTTCTTGGGTGATTTGCCATTGCGCAATTAATATTTTTTACATTACTAATGATTGCGGTTTTAAAATTACTTTTAAATGAAAAAATAAAACTATCTTTAGTTTTAATCCAATTATTAGAAGTTGACCATGTTAAAGGATTATATCCACCAATGATTTCTTCCGCTCCTTCGATTTTAATAAAAGTGACAGTAATGAGTTTATCATCACATAATGTATGAAACTGTTTAGCAGTAAAACCATCTCGACTTCCTCTTAGTAATAATTTAAATTTATATGGTAAATATAATTCTCTCAAATAAGAAAATTTACGATTAACATCCACTTTATCAATCCATCTTGAAATAATTGAAACAATATTTAAACTAACAATTGTTGAATCAATTACTTCGTCAATATGAATATTTCTAGGAAGTGAAATATTATCATTTGGTATACTATCAGGATTCATGTAAGAATTTAATAAATCTTTATAAAGTTGAGAGTTTAAAAGTTTTTTATATGGATCAATATTTTGTAAAAATTCTTTAGATGATAAACTAAAGAATCTGATTAAAGGTAAACAACGTTGTAAAGTATTTTCCATCATTCTATAATCATCATCAGTCCAAGTATCAGGATCTGAAATAAGAGTTGAATTTTGCGCGAGACCCCATTCTAATACACGGTCCCAAACCTCAACTTCTTTCATTTGTAAATCATCTCTTTCAATGAGCTTAATCAAAGATGTTTCAGGAAGTGAAGTAAAATCAAATGAATCGAATATTATTTCAGGAGATTTAGCCATTAAATTTGTACAAAATTGTTGAATTTCTAATAAATTATTAGATTGAAAACTTATTCGATGAGTAAGTTCAAAATTTTGTTCTATCCATTCCGATTTATTTTCAATTAAATACCCTTGTAAATAATCAATTAATTCTTGAAGACAAAGTTCATCTGCAGCGGCTAAAATTTTAAGGATATCGGAAGTATCTTGTTCATTTAATGAAAGAATACCACCATAAATATATCTAAATTATGAAATGCATAAATTAAATTAGAAATTTAATCATTTTTTAAAATTATTTCCTCACAACCCACCTTAAGATAATTTGAAATATTTCTGGTGATATATTTGGTAATCTAATATGAACTAAATCATTAGTATTACTGCTCCTGTTATTGGAAGCTAAAATTCGTCGTAAATATGGAGAACGGTAACACAAAATATTCGTGTGAGCACGGAATATTCTTACATAAGGATCTTCACCAACTTCAATTGTAATATCGTAATAATTTTCGTCATTATCCAATAATTCTAAAAAATTTTGGCTTAATTTTGAAAAAAATTTTACTGACATTTTATAGAATTTTTCCTTTTTTTAAAAAAAAAGAGAGAAAGAGAGGTAAATTTTTAATGCGTGTTTATATATCTGGTATGTAGATCTCTAAACAAACTTTAAACCAGTTTTAATCTAGTTTGATATTTTTTATGATCATGTGATTATATTATAAATAATGTATTTTGCATGTATGAAATGCGAAATAACAATATATTGTTTTTACAGGAAAATATAATGATAATAACTCAGGAGAGGATTGTGAAACTGACACGTAGTTAGTATCACATTAACAAAGGCATAAAAATTTGAGATCTATAATTTTTTTATTAAAATAATATTTTATAAATTATTTACACAATTTAGAATAATCATAAGTGCAAACTTACTAGTATATTTATAGTTTGATCAACAACTAAAAGTATAAAAGTTTACTAATTAATAATATTAGGAATGTAAATAAATCTGAAGTTAACTGTTCAATTACAAAACTGATTTTATTTATGTAAAAAAAAAAATTTTACATGTACTCTACAATCAGTGTTGAACATAGATATGTATATATGATAAAATAAAAATAATTAACTAATATAATGTTATAAAATAATAACTTAAACTAAAAATAAAATTTGATTCATTTTATTCATTTGTATCATCTTCGATTGATAATCTGTAAGAATTGATTTTGGATTAGATAACTGAAATTCAATTATAATATTTATTAAAAATAAAAAATTATAAGACTTAATTTCTACTGTATTATTATCAATATTATCAAATTTTGGGATATTTTTTGTAAAAGGATTTAGTAACCGAGATTTATAAATAGCTTGTGTGGATGAGCCAGAGCAGTACTTTCATCAAAAGAAGTAGGATGTGATCTTCTGTATTTTTCTGCTTTCTCAATTTGTTTTTGAATTTCAAAATGTATTTGTTCTTTTTCAAACCCATATTTACTTTCAAGGCATGATTAGAATCACTTGCCGAATATAAGAACATAAATAAATTAAAAATTTCAGCTGCTTTTGGTCTATTATTCGGATTTGAATCCCAACACTGTTTCATTAAGTCAATGTAACATTTTGGTGCTTCTGGCTCATTAATTTCAGGTCTAATTCCACTGCAGATATTTAATACTAATAACTCATCATGTGCACAATTGAAAAAGGGGTTGTCTTCCAGTTGCCACAAAATACATAATCATGCCAAAACTATATATATCTGCTGCTTGAGTATAAATTTCCCCTTTTAATACTTCAGGAGCTACATAAGGCATAACTCCATAAATATTATTATGATCATTATTACTAACATCTCCACATAATCCCATAAGGACCCCGAGCAATATATAAATAGGTAACAAGAGATCGGCACAAATTTACTAATAGCTCTACGCATCTCTTCAGGGCCGGCACTATGTAATTCTGGTCAGAATTATCCAAAAAAGGAAATGATCTACATACTTTTGGGCTCATTCTACGCAAACTCTCTATTTTTACCTTTTCATGTATTGTTCGGGGTCCTATCCCATATCTGAAATATAAAATATACTACTACTATTAGTTGCACCAGCAATATTTGATAATATATTCCTGTATGAAAATCATGGTGAACCATCTTTTTTTGATGAATTTCTTTAAGACCCGTACTAATATTAAGTAGCATTGATATTTTATTGTACCAGTTAAGGTTTCTATAATTTTTGTTCATCCAATTCTTTAAATTTCCGCCCTTTGCATATTCAAGAACTATAATGTAATCCTTTGTATCTGGATTTTGAGATATTCCATATATTTTAAGTATTCCTCCATTATCAATTGAATATGATTTAACCTATTAAATATAAAAGAAATTTATTATTAAAATATATAACTAAATTAAATTTACAGAAAAATCCTGTACCTCATTAAGAAATTCACTTGTGATATGTTGGGAATTATATAAACATTTTAATGCAACTTTTTTATTCTGATTGATTTATTACATTATATTGTAATGGGCCATCTTTCCATATTGCTAAATACACTTTAGCAAATCCACCTTCACCTATTTCTTTAATATTGATAAACTGATTATATGGTATCCATTCAAATACTATATCATTATAAGTATTAATTTTTGACTGCATTTCCTGAATTAAATTATTAATTCTTTCATATTTACTGGTCCAGTTCATAGAACTTTTTCTTGATAAAGCATTTTTTTGACATGGTTTGCACCATTTATAGAAATAGAAATATCTGTAAGTCTTTTACATTTTTCACAATAATATTTATTTGGAAAAACTATAATATAATCTCTTGTATTAGGATTTTGAGATATACCATATATTCTATGTTCATTACTAGTACTATTAACCTATAAAATAAAGAAGTTTTTTATTATATTAAAGTATTTAATTTAAAAAGAAAATCTTATACCTCATTCAGAAATTCATCGGTAGTAGTATTTTGCGAATTATATAATTTTAGAATGACTTTTGTATTCTTTCTTCTTATATATTTGTTGTCACAATAATTAACATAATTATAAAACAATCGATCATCATTCCATATTGCTGAATAAATCATAGTAAATTCATCTTTTTCTAACTCTTTAATATTATTAAACTGATTATATGGTATCCATTCAACTATAATATCATTAAACCCATTAATATTTAATTGTTTTTCCTGAACTAAATTATCAATTTTTTCATTTCCGCTGGTCCAATTTTTTTCTAAATCATTAATTTGACATGATTTACACCATTTATAAGTTTTCTTTGTAAATTTCTTACCACACTTATTACAATATAAATTTCGGAGAATTAAAATATAATCTTTTGTTTCTGGATTTTGAGATATTCCGTATAAATACTTCCCATCAAAAAATTTAACCTGTAAAATATAAGAAAATTATTATTATTACACTTTACTAAATATTTATTAATAGTGAAAATATATACGTACCTCATTTAGAAATTCATTGGTAATACTTTGAGAGTTGTGTAGATATTTACAATTGGCTTTTATATTCTGTTTTCTCGTATATTCATATTTATTTGTATCATATTTTAATAGACCATTCTTCAATATTGCTGAATATATTGTAGAAAATTCATCTTTTCCTAATTCTTTGATATAATTGAACTGATTATATGTTATCCATTCAACTATAATATCATTAGAGTTATTAATTTCTAATTGCATTTCCTGAATTAAATTATCAATTTTTTCATTTCCACTGGTCCAATTTGTAAAATTATTTTTTAGATTATTTATCTGGCACGGTTTGATAATGGTGTAGTTAGCCGAAAAATTCAGCCGAAGGCGCAGTAAATTTTCGGATAACAACACCCAGCCGAAAAAAATTCATGTTGATCTAGAATATTTTATTGAATGTTTTATTGGTTCAACATCTACTATTTTCGGCTGAATATTTTCGTCTAACTACACTTTTTTTAAATAATAGTGTAGTTAGCCGAAAATATCCAACCAGAGGCGCAAGAAACGCCAATATATAATATTCCAGGAGACCAAAGCGAACCAGCAAGACAAGGAGGCAACATCAAAATGTGATGATTTTATATATATTTAATATATTTAACTTATTTAATTATAAAATATATAAAATTTTATAATCATTTATATTTTATTAAGCTATAATAAATGTTCAAACAAAATTTATTTTAATTATATTATTATTCAATTTAATCATACCACAAATGCCTTACTTTCAGTTTGTTTCTCAATCCATAATTTAATAGCATTTCTCATCAATGCATTAGCAGATAATTCAGATCTTTTAACAATTTTAGAAACAGCTGATTGTCCAAATCCAATTTGTGATTTAGCTAATTCACAAATTTCATCAGCAGCAATTTGTTGTGTAATACCTTTAAAAGAATTTTACACTTTTGAAATGCTTCAACAAATCCATTTGCTATTATTTGATCCTCTAGTGATACTTTTGTTTATTTCCATTGTTCAATGGGATCATCATCTTTAATTTTGTTTAACCTTTTTTTTTATTTGGCTGAGAGCTTTTTACATATTTTCGTGATCTAATATTTAACTGAGGCTAAACCATATAGAGCACCTAATGGACTCCATGCTCCTATACGACACATTTCCATAATCTCAGCAACAAATGGTGCAATATTTCTATATTCTATTTGCTAATATTTCTTATTATTTGCTTTTAAAAATGCTCTATCTAAATACAAATAATCTTTTTCAAAGACTTCTAAGACAAGATATTCATCAGCATATGCCATCAACTCTAATATTGTAAATAGACGAAGTTGTGTTGATAAAGAGTTTTTGTGAATAAAAAAATAGGATACTGCATTATATAAGCAATTTCCATCAGCAGTTGTATCAGCATATATATAACCATTAAATTCATCTGGTAATAATAAACATGCACCTTCATCTATAACTATACCCTCAGATATACAAACATCTACATATGAAAGATCACAAGATAAAATTTGAATTTTTTTATGCTTTTGTCCATAAGACATTATTTCACTTAAACTTGGTAATTTGGCAAGGAATTTTCTAGTTTTAATTAAAAGTTGTTTAAATAGAATCCATAATTAAGTGAAGTATTTCAGTAAATTTAGCAAATTTTATAACAAAGAAAAAAAGTTTATTAAAAAAAAAATTATCTTTGATTATATTTAAATCCATTTTATTGAATATTTTCCAAGAATTTAAAAATTATTTACAAGCAAATATTAAAATTAAACATTTTAAAGAAACAATTTTACACCAAACAATACCATTTAATAATTAACGATTCTGTATTACATAGATTAATATTATCAAGAAAAGTATATAATTATTATTATTGTAATAATTACATAATATTTACCATTAAATAATAATGGTAAATATTATAATATGAACAATCAGGATTTTCATTACCTGTTACCACTTAAATTATTGTATTGCATTTGATATTTACGGCTAACTACACTTTTTTAAAATAATAATGTAGTTAGCCGTAAATATCTAGCCGAAAATAGTAGATGTTGAACCAATAAAATATTCAAAAAATATTCAAGATCAACATGAATTTTTTTCGGCTGGGTGTTGTTAGCCGAAAATTTACTGCGCCTTCGGCTGAATTTTTCGGCTAACTACACCATTATCACGGTATGCACCATTTAGAATATGTATCTAAATATTTGCTAACACATTTATCACAATATATATCTTGAAGAATTATAATATAATCCTTATCAGGATTTTGAGATATTCCATATAGGTGATCATTCTCAAAATATGGCTTAACCTATTGAAACATAAAATTTTATTATAAAATAATTTATAAATTAAATTAAAGGCATACATAACTTATTCAGAAATTCACTGGTAATATTTTGTGAGTTATATAATTTTAAATTGACTTTTGTACTCTGATAGAAATAAATATGAATATATAAGAAAACATACTTTAATGGACCATCCTTCCATATTGCTGAATATATTGTAGCAAATTCATCTTTTCCTAACTCTTTAATATCATCGAACTGATCATATGGCATCCATTCAACTATAATATCACGATCATCAATTATTAATTGCATTTCCTGAATTGAATTATCAATTTTTTCATTTCCGCTGGTCCAATTTGTAAAATTTTTTTCAAAATCATTTATCTGGCATGATTTACACCATAAACTAAATTCATCTATAAAACATTTGCTACATTCATTACAATATTTATTTCGAAGAACTAAAATATAATCTTTTGTGTCTGAATTTTGCGATATACCATATAGATCATCACGCGCCTATCAAAACAAGAGAAATTTATTATTATTAGGATCATGCCGATCTTGATGGACCGTTATTTTTATCAGTAAAAAGGGTGGGATAAAAATATTGGTTATGTATAAAAATAACACGTTAATTAATTAAAAAACTAGGCTTTTATATAAAAACTGCTAAAATTAGGCATGATCTTGGGTGGCATGCATAATAATACAGCTATTGAATGGGAGGGTAACATATAAAATCACCCCTATAGAGTGACCAATATTTTTACCCATCCAATAACTATATTTAAAGTATTTAAATTAAATAGTATAATTCATACCTCATTTAGAAATTCATCAGTAATATTTCGGGGGTTGTGTAAACATTTTAAATTAACTCTTGTATCCTGGTTTCTTGAATATTTTCGTTATATTTTAATGGACCATCCTTCCATATTGCCGAATAAATTGTAGAACATTCATCTTTATCTAACTCTTTAATATCATTAAACTGATCATATGGTATCCATTCAGTTATATTATCAGAACTTCGAAGGATTTCTAATTGCATTTCCTGAATTAAATTGTCAATTTTTTCATTTCCACTAGTCCAATTTGTAAAATTATTTTGTAGATTATTTATCTGACATGATTTGCACCATTCAAAACGTAAATACTTTCCACATCTTTCACATTTCATTGTAATAATAATATGGTTTATACTATTTTAAAATTTTTCAACGTTTACAAGAAATGAAAATCTTGGAACGTCCAACAAGTTTCTTATCTATTGATTTGTTGGCGTAACGTCACATTTGCCACAAGTCCCATTAATTGATTAAATATTGTTGTGAATAATCATTTGGGTGACACGTGTGACGATTAATTCCATAAATGTTTATTATGTATTTTATAAAATATATTAATAAAAATAAATTCAGTTCAAAACTAGCAGTTACCCGCTGCTACCAATGAGTTTGTTTAAGAATTAAGTAGAACAATTTAGTATTATAATGTAAATCATATCGACAATTAGTAGATTGATATAAATTATATTTACAGTATTAGAATAATATAAATTAGTATATTTAGAATACAATATTAGAATTATATGAATTATATTTACAATAATGTCAATAATGTAAATGATATAAATTACAGTGCATTAGGGTAATTTAAATTATATTTACCATTAATAGGTATATGTAATATGAGAATTTAATACGTTGATATGATTAATGATTATATGGCGTTTATGCAATTATGATCTATAAAATTTATGCCTGCTCTATACTTGGTTTTTGTTCTCTACACTTGGCTTTTGATTTTTTCTGTGACGGGCTTGACTTTCATTATTTAATCTTTTTTTACGTTGTTCAGATATTTCACTTTCAAATAATTAAGCCATATGGATTTAGTATTAACAAAATATTACATATTATATTGATGGAAATTTTTGATACTTAATATATCATTTATGAAATATAAAAAAAAAATTCTCAATAATATATACAATACATGTGGTTCATCGTTCAACAATATATTTGTACAGTATATTATTTAAAAAAAAAATATTTAAAAAAATTTCTTACTGCTTTTTATTATATATTAAAAAAACCTACAATAAAAAAGAAATTAACAATTATGTCTGCAATTTATTATTGTTAAAAAAAAATTCTCAAAAAAGAGATATTATCTTAACACGTCCATTTATTATTATCTTTGGTAAAATAAATCAAATTATTCTACAGCCAAATAGGATCATGCTTTTTTCATCATGCTGATATTTTTTTATTAAGCTATAAATAAACTACCATTGCATAATTATTATTGATATTTTTGACGTTGATTAATCAATAGTTTATTGTATTTATAAGATGATCATTGGCGGCTGCAGAATAACACAGTTATTTGATAGGGGGGTTAAAATATCATCCGAACTGCTTCGCAGTTCGGTGATATTCTAACCCCCCTATCAAATAACTAATATTTAAAAAAAAATCTCTAAAAAAAATATCTAACCAAAAAAAAATTCTCGGTAAATCTAACCAAAAAAATTTAACAAAATTAACAACATGTACCGGTCAAATACATCACATGTTAAACAATTCGAAATGAGGGTAATCTAAATATCTAAATATGACATGTTACACAGATTCCGCTAATTAGAAAATCAAACAATCAAACTATCCTTAAAATTGATAGATCTGAATGATATTCTTTTTATTAAAAAAAATATTACATCTTTTTTACGTATTTTTATTATTATTATTATTCATTTGATCATAATGTAATGCTGCACATTACATTTTCTTATTTGAATTACTACTAACCAACCCATTTATCTATTTTAAGTAAGGAACTGATCAAAATGGAATATTTTTTTTCATTTTATTTTATTTTTCCATAAATTACTAATCGACCCATTTTTTTCTTCATTGCTATTTTAGAGCTTCGGAACGGAAGGTAGAAACAATGTAATTTTTTTAATTTTTTTTTTCATTTCTAATTCCCCTGTCTTTTGCTTCATTTCTATTTAGATTCGGTCTTGGAACTTCAGAACAGAAGATACTGATCGAAATGGAACAATACGGGTAGATTATAAATATTCCGTTTAATAATTATTTTTTTTTCTCCATTTCGAATATTACTAATCGACCTATTTCTTTTAGAACAGAAGATACCGATTGAAACAGAACAATACGTGTAGGTGACAAATGTTCTGTTTAACCTTTTGAATGATATCTTTAAATTCGTACTTAACGCTAGTTTTAATAACTAAAAAGTTGTGCGACCTATATGACGATCATTTATCATTGTCTTATAGGTCAATTACCTTGTGTTATTGAAAAAATTATATTGAAAAAATTATTTTTGATATATTACTAAGCATACAGTATATTATCCGAGTTGAATATATTCTCCAAACCTGACAAAACCCGACCCGATAGGAGGATTATCACAATTTCTGGACATTCTTTTTCATAGGGAGTAAATTGAGGAAAAACATAACCAATTATGAATTATCAATGCTAGACAAAATCATAATCCTAATTAATATTGGTTATAACTTATAACCAAATATTCTACTAGTTTAAAAGGATGATATTTATTATAAAAAGCAGATGAAAATGATAAAGGAATCAAGCAAACCCTATAAGAAATATGTATACGGAAAGGATACGTTTTGTATACATTTTATGTACGTTTCTATAGATTCCGTATACAAATTCCGTATATTTAATAAGCAATTCATTTTTGAACATTTTTTAAAAAAACTAATGTATACGAAATGTATACGGAAAAAATTAATCATACGGAATGTATACGGAATTTTTAAACTTAATATTTTTAGAAGATAATTTTACAAAAATTCCGTATCATAACACGAGATCACATGATTGTTTATTGTTTGTTATGATACGTTTTTTGTTTTTTTTATAAACCCTTACTTTGATGAGTTTGATCTTCCGATCTTCCTTTCTGTCTTTCCCTTCCTTCTCTTTTCTCTTGTCTTATTTTTGTTATTTTTTCTAAATTTTTCTTCTTTTTTCATCACCCCCCCTTTTAAAAAAAAATTTTTTTTTTTCGTACCTCACTTTAAAAATTTTTTTTTTCATCACTCTCCTTTTTATTCCCACTCTTCTTTTTTTTTTAAAAAAAAATTTTTCTTTCTATTTCTATTTCCTCTTTATAAAAAATTTTTTATTTTTCTAACTTTGACGTCCTCCCTTTAAAAAAAAAATTTTTTTTTAACTTTCCTAACTTCGTTACTCTCTTTTTAAAAAAATATTTTTTTTTTGATTTATTCTTTATTCCCCTTTCTTTTTTATTTATATTTATCCCTTTTTTTATTTCATAGGCCAGCAGATTTTTTTTTGTGAGAAGATTCAGTTTCTTTTTTCTTTTTTGTAGATCAGTTTGGGAGTCCTTTCCTTTTTGTAGGATTGTTTAGGATTTTTTTCTTTTTTTAGGTCAGTTCAAATTTTCTTTTTTTTTTTTTTTGTAAGTTGGGTTCAGATTCTTTTCTTTTGTAGGTTGTTTCAGTTTTGTTGCTTCAGAGTCTTGGATTTTTTTGTTGTTTTGGTTTCTTTTTCATCAGATGCTTCATAATTCTTTTCATTTATGTAGGTCAGAAATTCTGGAGTTCTCTTTCTTTTTTTGTAGGAATGCTGACCTTTGGTGACTTGGACGATTGCAGATACTATATGAAGGGGGGTTTTGTTTCCAATTAAGTTAGACGTTCTTATGTTTCTTTTTTTTTTTTTAGGTTGTTTGACTCCAAATGAACCTGAACTTATAGATAATTTTTGTTGAAATAGGTGGTTTTAATAAGGAGGGAATTTTCATAATGTATTTGTATTTTGTTTATTTTTTATTTTTTATTTAATTTAATAAAGTAAAATTAGATTTATGTAAATATAATTATAGTAAACTGTAATATAAATAGTAAATTCAGTGACCAAATCGTATAAATTTCGTGATAAAATCAGTGATCAAATCATGTAAATTCCATATGAATTCCATGCAAATTTCGTATCCAACCCATATTTTTAGTGATACGGAATTGTGCATTTTTCCGTATCCTATTATGATACGTTATTTCTAAGGAAAAAAATCGTATAAAAACTTTATAAAAAACGTATCCAATATTTTTATAGGGAAATAATAAATTATAATTATGATAACTTTGTTAACTTTCAACTTTAGAAACAGATAATCCAAGGTATGGATCAAGCTTATTAAAAAGGAAAATTTTTCTTTTAATATGAAATCCTTCAATTGGTTTAAAAACAAAATTCCTAATTAACATAGCTAATAATATTTTAATTTCAATTAAGGATACTTTAATGCCTATACAAGTTCTTGTACCAGTAAGGAAAGGCAAATAGTTTAGATTTGATACATTCTTAATTAAGGAAGGATCCAACCATCTTTTTGGATCAAATTCAGCAGCTGATGGACCCCAAATTTCGGGCAGTCTATGAAGTTCTGCAATTGAAATTTTCATTATAGTATCCTATTTTAAAACAATAAAAAAAAAAATCAAATTAATAATTTTGAATTTTTTAGCAAAAAATATATAAACGGTAAATATACCTTTGGAACATGATATCCTCCCAAAACTTCATCTTTAGTACTAAGTCGACCAGTAGTAGGAACTAAAATAAAATTACATAGTTAATAAGATGATACAAAAAAGAATTAAAAATTTAATTTATACCTGGAGAATGTAATCTCAAAGTTTCTTTAACTACGCAATTTAAATATTCCAAAGAATTAATTTCATCAAATGTAGGATTGAATTTTGATTTATCGGGAAAAGCTTGTAATAATTCTTCACGCAATAAGTCTTGCTCATGCGGATCTTGTGCAAGAGAATATAAGGCCCAACAAATTGCTGTAGCTACTGTTTCATGTCCCGCTAATAAAAATGTCATAACCTAAAATATTCAAAAAAAGTGATGAGATAATATGTTTGATGAATAAGCAATATATTAATAAGAAAATTGTGATATCGCTGGTAGGATTTGTCACATTATATTGGATCCATTCCCTGTAAAAAGTATTTTATATTTCCATGTTTTTTCCATGAATGTATCATTATCATGGAATTTATAGTCGTCTTAAATCATAAAAATTTTATCCCTCTAACACGGATATCCGTCAATGTATTATATTCACGGAATTTTTTACGAAAACCATGGAGAAATAATGGAAATAATTGGATAAAAATTTTTTATAGGGATGGCGACAAATTACAAAATTCTTTTATTTACCTGATATTTTAATTCTTTGTCAGTTATTTTCTCTTCAATGGGTAATGAATTATTGATATTAATTAAATGAGATAAGAGATCTTTTCCTTCCAATTCACCAATTTCTGCTGCTTTACATTTTTCTTCAATCAACTTCTTTGACATGTGATCAATAATTTCACATGCATTTCTAAACTTTCTGTTTATATCTATTGGAACATTTCTAATAAATGGCACATAAGCTGATAAAAAACTAATGGCAAGGCGTAAAGAAGGTTGTGAGTCATTTGTAAAAATATTGAGAGCTTCTGTTAATTCATTTGAAGACGTTAATGAATTAAATTCGTAATTAAATCCTAAAAAAAAAATTTTTTCTTTAGAAATTTTTCTTATTATAATGTGAAAACATCAACATTGAAAAAAATTATCATCTTCTCACCAAATGAGCCAAGCGCATCTAACGCAGCTTTTGAGATATATGGAGTAAGATTGAATTTAGATTCTCCTAAGTTCACTTTATCTTCGATTAAACATTTTAAGGTAAAAGCTACTCGAATAATTGTTGGAACCGTTTCCTAAAATTGAATGAACATATTAATTTAATTCAATTAACTTTATATTATACTACCTACAATGAATTATAATTACTTTGATATTATTATGAATGAAAGCCAGATTCATCATTTTTCTTTGTCTCATATGATCTTCACCTTCTGAAAATATAAGACCTTTACCGCCCATTGCAAGAGCATCAGACATCATACGAAGAGGTTTAATAAAATCATAAACATGTTTTGACGTAATGTCTTGAATTATTTTTGTATCTGAAATAAGAAGCATTGGTTGATTAAATATTCCATGATATCTAATAATATTCCCGTATTCTTGTACCCATTTAAGTTGCGTGTCCTATATAAAAAGAAAGAAATGTATAAATGAGAATTATGACTAACGATTTAATATTATTATTTATTAATTAATAACCTCTTTTGTAAAAATTGTTTTAAGATTTCCGTAAAGTAGACTTTCAGATGGTGGACCAGGAATTTTTCTCAAAGGAGTAATATAAATTGGCCAAATATATATTTTATAAGTGATCCATCCTATAACTCCTAACACAAAAAGACTAACAAAAGAAGTCAAATCAAGCATTTTGTTTTTTGTTGTAAATAAATAATTTTCGTGAGGAGAAAATTATCGCAAGATACAGTGCCCGGAAAAAAGTATAAATGACGATAATCGTTATGATAATCCCTTCTATATAGAGGTTTTTATTAATAATTAACGTTTATTATGAACTGCACCATCTCTAAAAATTTCGTGCAAGTGCGACCCTCACCCCTAAGGAATCGGTTTTCGCAAATGTGGAAAACCCGAAATTTTTCAGAATAACTTTGTAGAAAAGGTTCGATTGCTAGTGTTACCGGTGTTGACGGTAATTAAGGGACGTATTGTAGATAACTTATATCGTATAGACACACGAATACCAACGGGATTCTTACTCAATACTACCTTTCCTGGTATTTCTGGTATTGTTTGTTAAGAATCGTCAAGGTAAACAATTAATAAATACGATTAGTAATAATACATGATGGGTATAAGACAAATCTTATGTGAATATACAAAAACAACGTGTAAAATTAACTGAAATATAACGATTTTATTTAATAGAGGTAGAATTTCGGATTTACAACAAGGTGATGAAAGGGTGTTGGGAAATATATCTCAAAGATAACTAACTAGAGGGGTAACTACTCTATCATGAATTTGGCAAAGGCGTATTTATGGCTAATTTTATCTTACTGCCATCTCTTTTTCTGACATCAATGGCGGAATCTAATCTAATCGTTAATGTTTCATCACAATATTACAATAGCGATAATTTTCATTGTAAGCCACTTTTTAATAGAACACAAATGATAAATTTTGGACAATTAATACTATTAAATTAATTTCCATATAATAACTTCTAATAAAATTGTATACACATAAATAATACAAATAAAGAAAATAAATAAATATATAAATAATAATAAATTGAATAAATTGAATAAATATAATAATGATATATATGTAAATTGAATAAATATAATAATGATATATATGTAAATTGAATAAATATAATAATGATATATATGTAAATTGAATAAATATAATAATGATATATATGTAAATTGAATAAAGCGATATAATAATGATATATATGTAAATTAAATAAATATAATAATGATATATATGTAAATTTATCACATAAAATCAATATCTTTAATATAGTTAACTTCTAATAAAATTGTATACACATTAATAATACAAATAAAGAAAATAAATAAATAAATAAATAATAATAAATTGAATAAATTGAATAATGATATATATGTAAATTTATCATATAAAATCAATATCTTTAATATAGTTAACTGATATACACAACTATGTATCGGCGTAAATCGGCTCGTAACATCGGAAATCGACATGTACACAAATGTACTGAAATCTCATCGGATCACCATACAATATCGGAAATTACGTGCGCAAGAAATCGCGTGATTTCCGGAGGAAATCTCGGGAAATTTTCAATTATTCAAATAGTTTGCTTATAAAGTGAGTGATAAAACTTTGTGTAACATAAACACTTTTTTATAAGCAAAATATCTTTTTATAACTGAGAATTTCCCAAGATTTTCTCTAGAAATCGCTAATAATTGACCTTTTCCCACATAGTTATTCAGGAAAATTCCGGGTTTTCGCAAATTTTTGGAAATCTATTTCCTTAATCGCACTAATTTGAAAACGGCGATAATCAATAAAAATAATTAATTTTGTGCACGTAAGATTTTACTTAACTCCCACCCTTAAAATATGATTACCCATACTATACAGCCAGTTCAGTTTGATGATATTAGTATGAGTAGGTTATATGGAAAGGTGATCCATTACTATAATTATGACATTTCATAAGCCTGACACTTCAATAAGCTCAAAATCAAAATACCGAAATGAAAATCTTGAATTTATCAGTATTATGGGGTGTCGGGATTTTGACATTTCAGATTTAGAGTGTCGGGATAATGTACCTTCGGGATTTCGAGTTTCGGGATTTTGGACGGGATCCTATAAAATGGTTAATTTTTTTTATGACTTAATAGATCAAATCTTATTCAATTGAAAATAATATTTGGGGTAATAAAATATTCGGGATATCTCAAAATCAAGAAACAAATTATTATATTTTTGTTCTTAGAGTTGAATATTGTATAAAATGTAACCAACAATATGCAAGTATATATTATAAAGGGTGTTCAACACAATATAGTAAGAATGCAACAATTGATAATATAATACAAATGGTAATATTAAAGAAATGGATGAAGAATTGAAGATGGTTCTGCTAAAGAATACTAAACATTATGGAAGGAAGGTTCATTGCATTATGATAATAATAAAAATGAATATATAAGAATTTAGACGAAAAGGTTGCTTTAAAATTTATTTATGGTAGTTCACAAAATATTATTAATGAATTTAATGAGTTATGAAATACTTATACTGTAAGTTTAAATTAGATACTTATTAAAAATAACCTATTATATATTTCAATAGATAAAAAATAATTCAGATCGTAAAATATACGAAATTTCTCAAAATTCATATACAAAAGATTGACTATATATACGTGGTGTAACTGATGTATTATGTGAACTATGCCAAATAAATTATTTTAAAAAGAATTTTACAGATTGTGCTAATGAAAATGAAAAAATTGACAATCTACTAATTCGAAAAATACAATCAAAAATCATTTACATGATGGTATAGTATTCGAATGGATACCATATAATCAATTAAATAATATTAACAAATACTATTACTATAATTTAACCACACATTTTCTGTATTAAAAACATATCGCTGCATCAAATTTAACATAAATAGCCATATTAAATGGCAGCTATATAGATACTACATAGTCCTGATTTCGCAGGTTTCAGCAAAGTAATAGCAAAAAGTACTAATTGTATATTACAGTAAAGTATTACAATAAAATATTAAGTCTATAAACAGTGATAATATAAAATCAAAAAAAAAAATGTATCGGGATAGTAAGTTCGAGATAATGAGTGTCAAGATTCAGGTTAAGTCGGGAATATCATTTGTCAGGATTCCTGTGAACGTCGGGTATTATAACGGGATTCTGATCGTAGGGATTTTAAACGGGCTCTCCCTTTTGATTATTTTACTTTAGTTTTCGTAGCAAATTTTTTTTGAAATTTCTATAATAATTTTTTTTTTAATATTATATGATCGTTTTTCATTATAAAATTCAGAAGCTTGCACGACTAACACAAGATCGACAACAAAATCTCGGCAATCCAAAATCTTGACAATCCAAAATCCCGACAAGTCATTGTATCGACAATTTTATTTGTAAATCTAATGATGTGTGATTCTAATACAATAATTTTTTGCAATGTGTAATATTTATAATTTTGTTCTGAAATTGTCGGGATAATCAACTTGTTAGTATAATGATTTGTCAGAATTTTGATTTGTCAAGATTTTGGATTGTCGAGATTTTGTTGTCGTCTTGTGTCGGTCGTTCAGATGATTTTCGAGATTTCGTACCAAAACGTGTCGACTAGTGTCGACTTGCAAATTGCAATTCCATTATCATGGAATTAATCGTGATTTTAAATTAAAAGATGTATCATCATTACTGAAAGAGACGACATTTATAATAAGAGGAACTAAATTATCAAATTATGGAGATTATCTAATATTTTTTAAAAAAAATTTAATATGCAAAAATTTCGTATTAATTTCATCAGCCATTCCGCCATAATATATTCTAATTATAGTAAAGAAAACAACTAAATTATTGTTGATAAATCCATAAATAAAGTCTTTGTTGGCGGTCTAATCAGCTACACAAATAAATTTGGTAGCGTAAAATCACGATATTTATATTTACTGTGAAATAATTGGTTTGATACTTTTTTGATCTATCCTTCTCAGATTTACATACGTACTGTAGGTAGGATGAATTTTATTCAAAAATTTCGATGTTAGTAATCTGATGATGAATTTCTATGTAGAATCTAAAATACATACGATACATATAAGTTTATTAATAAATCGGTCATAGACGTAAATGAACATTAATTTACATATATCAAGAAAAAAAAATCGGAATAAATGAGTCGTCACTTTATTAATCTATTTATCCACGCCATGTTATCATTGACCAAAACGGGATCACTATTAATTTGCTGCGCCATGTAAGACGCAAAAAAAAACTATATTTATAATAACAAGCAAATATTTAACATAACGGGAAGCTAATAATTAATGATAAATCGCAAATTTAAATATATTATTTTTATTAAATAAATAAATTCTTTATTTCTTTGCAGAAATCTGTGATTTATTACTATGTGGTTAAGTAATCACCGTTAAATCATTATCCAATACGTGTATTATGAATGTTACAGTTTTCAAAAAATTTACTACAAAAAACTACAATGAATATGATCCATAAAAAAAAATATTAATTGTTAAAATAACTTTTAAACCCTTTCGTTCCTATATAATGAAAAATAAAATTCAATAGTTTCAAATTTGTTAGAATTTCATAATAATAATTTCAACTTCTTTTCTTTCAAAACATTAATGTTTACTATTTAATAAGATATATTTATAGTATAATGTAAGTACAGTTATAAAACATATACAATATGATAACAACAGTGAAGCCAGCTTAATTTTTTAGCATAGTAAATAAAAAAGAATTGGCAGTGTAATTAAATTTAAATTGCTGCAAAATGATATGAACATTTTCGAAGCCTATTCATTTATTTAGAATGTACATATACAGTCTAAAATAAACTTTTAAACTTTAAATAAACTTTAAGGAACTTACTTTTTTTTTGTTTCAAAAATAAATTGACAGAGTATATTTTGATTATTTTTATTTAATAATTTTTTTAACAGTTTGTTTGATAATTTTTTTTTTGATAGGCTTATTTGATAATCTCTCCGACAGATCCACCCGAAATTTTGATAGTGTATGTTTGATAATTTTTTGATCCTGTATGTCCATTTGATATTTTTGTTTGATAGAAATAGAGTCCATTTGATATTTTTTTTTTTAAAGGGTACATTTGATAATGATTTTGATAGGGTTCATTTAATAAGTCTTTAGATAAGATCTGGAATATCTGAAAGTTTGTGTGAGCAAAGAAAAAAATTCGATTAACAACGTTTTTAAAATGTGATTTTATTATTCATTGACCTATTAACTGTTAACATTCAACATTTAATAGCAAAATTTCAGTGAAAAAGTTTCCGTAATGATTTTTTATTTGTTTAAATCTCTATTTATTGTTCATTGTCCATTGTCCCATCACAATTTTATTTTTATGAAGGGTCTGTCGTACAAAATTGAACGGACTTTTTTTTTACCGAAAGAGAATTAGAGAAGATCAATGATAATTAAGAAATGATTGTCAATGGAAAATTTTTTTCCGGAATTTAAAATTTGACAATGATCAACAAATGATTGACGTAAAAAATATCTATTTTTGCAGAAAACGCTCAACAAAATGATATCATTGATGAAGCGGATATTTTAATTGTTGCAACAATATAAATACAAATGCAGTTTGCAGATCTCAACAAGGTTCTTTCCTCCTGGTTTCTGAATTTTTTTTTATTTCTATAAACGTTGAAAATTTTTTAAACCATATAATGTCATATTATAGTGAATGTGTTTACAAATGTGAAAGATGCGGTAATTATGCTCCTTCCGGATGGTGCAAATCATGTCAAATAAATGATTTAGAAAAAAATTCTACAATTAGAATGAGTGGAAACGAGCAAATTGATAATTTCATTCAAAAAGCGCAATTAGAAATTAATAATTATAATAACATAGTTGAATGGATACCATATGATCAGTTCAATAATATTAAAGAGTTAGGAAAAGATGAACTTACTACAATATACTCAGCTATATGGAAGAATGGTCCATTACAATACGATTATAATAAATGTGAATATTCAAGACAACAGAATAATAAAGTCAATTTAAAGTCATATAACTCGAAATATTATACATATGAATTTTTAAGTCAGGTATGAATTTTTCTTTTAACTTAAACATTATAAATATAGTAAACAAAAATTTTTTTATTTAATAGGTTTACGTTGCATATTCTACTGGTAACGTTCGTGAATTTGGACCTAATATATATGGAATATCTCAAAATCCTCATGCAGAAAGTTACATTATAGTTTTTCCAAATGGTTATCATTGTGATAAATGTGGTAAAAAATTTACAGTTGAAAAATGGTGTAGATCATGCCAAATTAGTGATTTAGAAAAAAAATTTACAAATTGGACCAGTGGAAATGAAAAAATTGATAATTTAATTCAGGAAAGGCAATTAAGGATTAATTTTTATACTGATTTTATAGTTGAATGGATACCATATGATCAATTTAAAAATATAGAAAAAGTTAACTTTACTGATGGAATATATTCAACTATATGGAAAGATGGTCCATTATATTATGATAATAGTAAATGTAGCTATCTAAGAAAACAGAATAAAACAGTCAATTTAAAATATTTGCATAACTCTCAAAATATCATTGATGAATTTCTAAATGAGGTATAAATTTTTATTATTTTTTCACAATCAATGGATGATTCATAATATTGAAATTAAATTTTAAAATTTCTATTTTAATAGATTAAAACATACTCAATTAGTAAAAGTTTTTGTGGGATGTCTCAAAAATTGGATACAAAAGATTATATTTTAGTTTTCCTTCAAAACGAAACTTGTGATAAGTGTGGTAGACAATTTACATATGAAAATACTAAATATTGTAAACCATGTCAAATTGATGATTCAGGAAAAATATCTACAAATCGGATTAGTGGAAATAAGGAAATTGATAATTTAATTCAAGAAATGCAATTAAATATTAATAACCATGGTACCGTAGTTGAGTGGATACCATATACTCAATTCAATATTATTAAAGAATTAGGAAAAGATAAACTTATTACAATATAATTTAGCAAGATGGAAGGATGGTCCATTAGAATACAATAATAGTGAATGGAAATATTTAAGAAAACAAAATAATATAGTCAATTTAAAGGTATATAATTCACAAAGTATTTCCAATGAATTTATAAATGAGGTATGAATTTCATTATTTGATTTAAATATTATATATATAATAAGTAATTTTTTTTTTATCTTGATAGATTAAAGCATATTTAAATGATATTTATAGTGATAATATTAAAATATATGGAATATCTCAGAATTTAAATACAAAGGATTATATTTTAGTTCTTGAAAATATATACTGTAATAAATGTTGCGAATATTCTAGATCGATGTGGTGCCAGCTATGTAACATAAATAATCTAAAAAAAAATCTTATTAAATGGACTAGTGGAAATAAAAAAATTGATAATTTAATTCAGAAAATGCAATCAAATAATGATAACCATGATTTCATAGTTGAATGGATACCTTATAATCGCTTCAGTGATATTGAAGAGTTAGGAAAAAATAAATTTGATACAATATATTCAGCAATATGGGAAGATGGTTTATTAAAATATGACAGTGATAAATATGAATATACAAGAAGGCAGAATACAAAAGTCAATTTAAAACAGTTATATAATTCACAGAATATTTCTAATAAATTTCTAAATGAGGTATGAAATCTTTATTTTTATTTTTTATTTTTATTTAACAGTAATAGTTAGCGGATACAAATTTTATAAACATATCAAAAATGAAAAAGTAAAATAAAAAAATGAACTAAACTATCAGAAGAATCTACTTCGACGGTGGGGCAATTAAACACGAAACTATTAAAGATATAACCAACTACACCTAAAAACCATTTCTTTAATTAACCCACTACCTCCCATACGCTAGCCGAAACTTGGTAAGTTGAAGCCCGCCCTGCAGAAGGTATGAAATCTTTATTAACACCCAAGTAGGATTTTAAGGCGATTTTTTACTTTAAAAGGCAAAAATTTTGGTTGATCATTTCATTTTTCACCAAAATTTTCTATTCCGTTTTTGAAAATCATCCACATGCATAGTTGCCATGGATACAAAAAAAATTGCCTTTTTCGTAAAAAACTCTCAATTTAATCTTAAGTATTAGTACAGTACTGTACATGTACATGTACAAGTACAAGAACATGTACATGTACATGTACAGAGAAAGTGAACATTCACTATGGAAACTTTTTGCACTGAGTTTAACTGTGCTGCTCAAAAAGAATGTTAACTTGACAGATCATGAATAAATCAACATTTTTTAATAATATGTCGATCATTTTATTAAAATATAAAAAAAATTAATTTTTTTAATTAAAAACATCCAGCTTGACGTTTTTGTGATTAAAAAATCAAAAAAATTAATTTTTTTTTAATTAAAAACGTCCAGCTTGACATTTTTGTAATTAAAAAAAATCAAAAATATTAATTTTTTAATTAAAAACGTCAGGCTTGACATTTTTGTGATTAAAAAATAAAAAAAAATCAATTTTAAAAACGTCAGGTTTAGCTTGGCATTAGTTCAGGTTGTAACATCAATATAACCTGAATGACTAATATTATTATTTTATTAAAAAAACGTTGCAAAAACGTTTTTTCTATAAGATTGTATTAGAAAAAAACGTTTCGTAACGTTTTTTTTGATATTTTATTAAAAAACGTTGCGAAAACGTTTTTCTATAAGGTTATATTAGAAAAAACATTTCGCAACTTTTTTTTTGAAAAACGTTGCGAAAATATTTTTTCTATAAGATTGTATTAGAAAAAAACGTTTTGCACCGTTTTTTTGATATTTTATTGAAAAATGTTGCAAAAACGTTTTTTCTATAATTTTATATTAGAAAAAACGTTTTGCAACGTTTTTCTTGATATTTTATTGAAAAACGTTGCAAAAACGTTTTTTTCTATAACACTATATTAGAAAAAAACGTTTTGCATCATTTTTTTTGATATTTCATTGAAAAACATTGCAAAAACGTTTTTTCTATAACGTTATATTAGAAAAAAAAACGTTTTGCAACGTTTTTTTTGATATTTTATTGAAAAACGTTGCAAAAACGTTTTTTCATAATGTTATATTAGAAAAACGTTGCGAAAACGTTTTTTCATAATGTTGCATTAAAAAAAACACTTCGCCAATTGATTATTAAGCAATTTGATAATAAATAATGGGTTCATTCCTGTTTTAAATTGATTTAATAAAAAAATGTGTGAACCTGTTTGCCATTAAAAAATTTAATAATAAATAACAGGTTTGCACAGTTTTTAATTGATTTAATAATTAAATGGTGCGAACCTGTTTTTTATTATCTAATCACTTAACAAGAAATGGGTCACGCCATTTCTTTATTAAACCATTGTGCATAGTACCCATTATTTGTTATCAAATTACTAATCAAAAATAATGGATTCTCACCATATTTTTTATCAAATTGCTAATAATTTAATATGTAATAATGTGAACTCTTAAAACTTCAAAAATTATTAAAATTAATTTTAACCCTCACAATTTAAGGGATAGTTAGTAAATAATTTATATTAGAAAAAAACGTTTTACAACGTTTTTTTTGTCATTCTATTGAAAAACGTTGCAAAAACGTTTTTTCTATAACATCTATATTAGAAAAAAACGTTTTGCAACGTTTTTTTTGATATTTTATTGAAAAACGTTGCAAAAACGTTTTTTCTATAACATTATATTAGAAAAAACGTTTTGCACCGTTTTTTTTTGATATTTTACTGAAAAACGTTGCGAAAACGTTTTTTCTATAATTTTATATTAGAAAAAAACGTTTTGCAACGTTTTTTTGTCATTCTATTGAAAAACGTTGCAAAAACGTTTTTTCTATAACGTTATATTAGAAAAAACGTTTTGCAACGTTTTTCTTGATATTTTATTGAAAAACGTTGCAAAAACGTTTTTTTCTATAACATTATATTAGAAAAAAACGTTTTGCAACGTTTTTTTTGATATTTCATTGAAAAACGTTGCAAAAACGTTTTTTCTATAACGTTATATTAGAAAAAAAACGTTTTGCAACGTTTTTTTTTGATATTTTATTGAAAAACGTTGCAAAAACGTTTTTTCTATAACGTTATATTAGAAAAAAAAACGTTTTGCAACGTTTTTTTGATATTTTATTGAAAAACGTTGCAAAAACGTTTTTTCTATAACGTTATATTAGAAAAAAAAACGTTTTGCAACGTTTTTTTTGATATTTTATTGAAAAACGTTGCAAAAACGTTTTTTCATAATGTTATATTAGAAAAACGTTGCGAAAACGTTTTTTCATAATGTTGCATTAAAAAAAACACTTCGCCAATTTGTTATTAAGCAATTTGATAATAAATAATGGGTTCATTCCTGTTTTAAATTGATTTAATAAAAAAATGTGTGAACCTGTTTGCCATTAAAAAATTTAATAATAAATAACAGGTTTGCACAGTTTTTAATTGATTTAATAATTAAATGGTGCGAACCTGTTTTTTATTATCTAATCACTTAACAAGAAATGGGTCATGCCATTTCTTTATTAAACCATTGTGCATACCCATTATTTGTTATCAAATTACTAATCAAAAATAATGGATTCTCACCATATTTATTATCAAATTGCTAATAATTTAATATGTAATAATGTGAACTCTTAAAACTTCAAAGATTATTAAAATTAATTTTAACCCTCACAATTTAAGGGATAGTTAGTAAATAAATTATAATGCTTAAAAGCTCACTAACTTGTACTTAATTACCCTAGTTTAATTTAAATATTAAAAATATAATGAGTAATTTTTTCTTTTAATAGGTCAAAACATATTTTAATAATAATCAAATATATGGAATATCTCAAAATACAAATACGAGAGATTATATTCTAATTCTTCAAAATATATATTGTAGTCGGTGTTGTAAACTTTATACAGGTTCAGGTAGATTTAATGAATGTATATCATGTCAAATAATTGGTTTAAAAAAAAATTTTAAATTCTGGACCAGTGGAAATAAAAAAATTAATAATTTTATTCGGAAAATGCAATCAAAAATTGATCCCCATAGAGTAGTATTTAAATGGATACCATATGATCAGTTTAATGATATTAAAGAGTTAGGAAAAGATGAATTTACTACCGTATATTCAGCAATATGGAAGGATGGTCCATTACAATACGATTATAAAGAATATGTATATTCAAGAAATAAGAATATAAAAGTCAATTTAAAATTATATAATTCACGAAATAATATCAATAATGTTTTAAATAAGGTATGAATTTTCTCTATTTAATTTAAATGTTATAAATATAATGAAGTAATATTTTTTATTTAATAGGTTACATATTTATTTGATAACAAGTATGACGAAATTATATATGGATTATCTCAATATCCTCATACAAAAAATTATGTTATAGTTTTTCCAGATGGATATCATTGTGATAAATGTGGTAAAGAATTTGAATATAAACGTTATAAATGGTGCAAACCATGTCAAATAAATAATCTAGAAAAAAATTTTACAAACTGGAGTAGTGGAAATGAAAATATTGATAATTTAATTCAGGAAATGCAATCAAAGATTAGTTCATATGAAGATATCGTATTTGAATGGATACCATATGATCAGTTTTGTAATATTAAAGAAATAGGTAAAGGTGGCTTTTCTAAAATATATTCAGCAACATGGATTAATGGTCGATTAATGTATGATATTAGTAGATGTGAATACATAAGATGCTCTATAACAATTGCTTTGAAATGTTTAAATAACTCTCAAAATATTTCAAATGAATTTCTGAATGAGGTACGAGATTTTTCTGTAAATTTTTATATAAATTAATGTACATGTAATAACGATCTTTTATATTTTGATAGGTCAAAGCGTATTCAGTTGAATTGGATATTTATAATTTCCGAAATAAAAGACTTCATACGTATGGAATATCTCAAAATCCAGATACAAAGGAATACATTATGGTACTTAAGTATGCAAAAGGTGGAGATTTTAATTGTTGGATGAAAAAAAATTATAAAAATTTAAATTGGTCAAATAAGTTGGATGTATTATCTAACATTATTATTGGACTTGAAGAGATTCATCAAAATAAGATGGTTCATCGTGATTTTCATACAGGAAATATACTGTTAAATAAATCCCATTTGAAAGATATACTTTTATTCAATGATATTATAAAACATTTCAGATATGGGATTATGTGGATATGTCAATAATATTGATCAAAATAGTATTTATGGAGTTATGCCTTATGTAGCTCCTGAAGTATTAAAAGGAAAACCTTATACTCGAGCAGCAGATATATATAGTTTTGGCATGATTATGTATTTTGTAGCCACTGGAAAACAACCCTTTGTCAATTATGCGCATGATGAGGTTTTAGTATTAAATATTTGTAATGGAAATAGACCTGAAATTAATGTACCGGAAGCACCAAAATGCTATATTGATTTAATGAAACAGTGCTGGGATTCAAATCCAAATAATCGACCAATAGCAACTAAAGTTTTAGAATTTATTGATTTTTTTATTGGCTCATATAAAAATGTTGTTAATGATGCATTAGACTTTAAAAAAGTACGACTTTCTGAAATTGAAAAACAATTCAAAGCAGCAGAAGAATACAGAAAATCACGTCTCATATTATATAATGAAAATGAACGATCAACTATTCATCCACAAGCTTTTTATACATCACGATTACTTAATCAATTTACAAAAGATCTCCCAAAAAATGATAATATTAATAATAATTCAGTAGAAGTGATTGACTTTACAAAGTGAGTACAATGAGTACAATTAAATTATTTGTTTAACAATATATGATTATATAAATTAATTATATTTTTCTTTTGTAGTTTATAATTAAAGAAGCAAGAAAGATTAAAATATGATTTTGATATAACTCGTGAATGACGTTATTTAAGGAAGCCTCTCAATATTGGATAAAAGTTTATCAGTATTAGAATAAAATTGTATTAGTTAAAAGATATATTAAGAAGTTTTATGGTCGGAACTGTGATACAAGTTAGTTATTTTAAGGTCGTGTGGATTGTAGAATACTAAGATTTTCACTGTGCAACAGTTCAGTTCACCGTGAATTACTATTATATATTTTATAATTCATTAAACATTTAATAATTTTATCAAATATTTTTTATTTATTTTATAATTTTATATATTACTATTGTTCAATATCGATTACAGATTATTTGTAAACTTTATTTTTTATATTAATAAAGCCTATTTATAATTTTCGGTCGTTTGATCAAGTTATAAATATCATGTTGGCTGTATCCTTTCTATCTAATAAACTTCATAATATGAAACATTTATATTTCACAGGTATCATAGACAACTATTTTGGTAAAAAATTAATACAAATTAAAATTGCAAGTCGCAGCTAACATTGGATATATTTGTCTTTTTTTTTTATTAACCTATTATTACTTGAAAGATTAAACGAGTAATCAAGATCTTACGGCTGGCCGCGAATTTACTGTATCTGTCACCAAATTTTGTAGCAAGCTACATCATAATGAAATAAACAATTTTAAATTCCTTATCTTTTACGATCCAATATTTTCACTGCCATTAATTATCATATTCATATATATAATATATTCGATTCGATTGACGAAACTTTTTCCACCTCATAATGGGTAATACGGCAATGGTGGCTTACAATGAACTATTCGATACAAAGATATTCAACAATATTTTTTTAAGTAATTACCATATTTGAATTCCTTCGGAATTTTTTTAAAAAAAGGTTATGCCTTACGGTGTCCAGTCCGATGATCTTCCTGAGTCCAATCATGTTAATTTTTAGCACAGTCATGTGAATTTGGGTCCGGATCATTGGACCTTGCGGTCCAGTGATTCACTTAAAATTACTTGGGTCCGATTGATTATAGAGCACGACTTTTTTTTTTTACTGTTCGCTTTATAATGAAAGTTATTATAAAAAAATTTTTTTACTATTAAATATTTAATGAGATAATAGTTTTAGTAATGATATAGTATAAATTGCTAGGACCTCTTGCTTCAATAAATTAAGATGCAATTAATTTTGTTAAAGTTTTTAATCATTTTATTGTATAAAAAATGCTTATTTAAATCTAAACTAATAATTATTAAATACAAGAGAAAAAATAAAATGTAGATCGGTCATGTAAATTTGTTCGATCTGATTGATCAAAATCACAGGACTCAGCACAGTTAATTCAGTCCGATGTTAGCGAAGTCCAATCAAAGTTTAAATTCGGTTTGCATCAAAATTCACATGACTGTGCTAAAAATTTACATGACTGGACTCAGAAAGATCATCGGACCGGACTCAGTAAAGATATACTCAAAAAAAAATATTATCATCCTATGTTACAAAAAAAAGTGAATTTTTTAAAAGCTTTTATACAAAAAAGTAGTATCAGACTAGTATCAGCTTGTTTTTTTAAATATATCAAGTTTAGAGTTTTCATATTTTGCTAACAATATCTCAGTATGAAAATTTACTATTTTGTCAAATGTTTAATATGAAACAAAATTCAGTTGATAACTCTTTGTATAGACAAACCTTGTTAAAATTTACGTACAGGGGAGCAGTATTCATTTTAATATTATAAAATTTTTGAAAATAATTACACCATAAATACTTCGTGATAACATTTATTATTAGAAACATTAAATATGAATGAATTTCTTCTTTTGTATTTCTTAGGAATTCATAATTTTATCATAAGTTCTGTCAAACAAAATTCATAAATTTAAATAATATGATAGTAATCTTTAATTCTTTGAAGCGCATTGTCAATACGAGATAATTATTTTTCTCTTCGCGTTTATGTCAAGTAATTTCCATTTTAAATAATAACTATTTTTAATTTTTTTTCTCTCCTAATTCAAAAATACATTATTTTTTTTGTTTCAAATATCGTAATTATTAAAATATCAATTCAATTTTTACAAATTAATAAGGAATTATTGGAAAATGATGAACAATTGAATTTTATGATATTATAACTAAAGTTGGTGAAGAATCTAACGTAAAAATCATTTGTTAACTTGGGTTTTTGTAATAGGTATATTTATGGCGGTATTCTTTCGTTGGATGTACAGGATACTTCAAGTGAAAGTTTTTGCTGTTGCAGATAAAGTAAGAAAATCTTGGATATATTTAATAAATTAGTTTAAAATCTGATAAACTCATTAAGACTTCGACAATTTTGTACTGATTTTATTACTAACTGAAATCACCTTTAAATCATTTGATTTTACTAAAAAATCTCTAGTTCTAGTTATTAAAATAGACGATTTACAAATGAGAGAAATTGAAATTTGGATACATGTAATAAAATGGGGAACTGCACAAAATACTTGGTTGTTTGCTGTTAATTAGATTCTTTAACTTCATCCCAAGAATTCTTACAAAAACTGGTTACTGCTGGTTCATATAAAAAACTTTTTAATGATTTACTTTATAAATAATGAACCATTATTGAAATTGATAATTAAAATCAAATTACATAAAAATTTGTTAATATAATAATTTTTTTATTAAATGCAATTTATAAAATGGTTATCTATACATATATATTATGGTTAGTATTCGGTTTAATTAAATATTTCATTGATCGCAGAGTTTGAATTTTAAATTGATTGATATATCAAAAGCTGTATAAAACAATTCCATAAAATCAATTTAAAAAATATTCTCAGAAGTAACAGGGCCTGGTATTGATTTTATAATCAATTAATCACTTTAATTCGAAAATGTACTAATAAACGTGGCTATATAATTAGAAATGTATAATCATTTTGCTAAAAAATAATTCGTAAATTTAAAGTGTTCTTTATTCATCTACTAACGCTATGATTAGACATAATTAATCTCTATGAGGAGTATTTACAAAAATCAAACTACCATTACCGATAATAGAACAACAAGTCATGATGTCACGATCTATAATTCTGACGTTTCATATCGCTTTGTTATTATTACTACCGTTGTGATGCGTAGCGTTATAATCACATGATACTCACTGTGTTCAACATGTTACACATGATCTTAAAAATTGATTGGTCATTCACGCGGCGTGAAAGAACTTTGATATGGACTCTACTGTACAGTCCTTTGCTACGCTTCCATATTTCTTTTTATTAATTCAATTTTTGTGTTGATATTGGAAATAAGCTGTGTTTAATAATATTTTGTCTTAATAATTTACCTCAATCATTTAATATACATAATAATTTGCCATGGTTGGTTCTTATGCTAAGTAATTACACGTTGATAATACTGTAATCAAAAAGCACTATAATCTATGTACAGTAAGACTTTTTTGCATATTTGAAATAAACTTTTAAATATGATACCTACTTCGAGATAGAGTGTACCTTCTTTTGGTGGATTTACATCCATAATATGAGGGAAATTAACGTCGTTAATGGCGCAAATTCTTTAAATGGTATTGTTATTGTTGAATCATATCTTTGATTATTGTATAGGTTTATATTTTGCAACATCATTTACCAAATGGCGTTATTGAATAGATTATAATTATTTAAATTCAAAATATTGAATTTATATAATGTGTTAAAAACACTTGCGTATATTGGCCAAAGATTAATATCCTGTATGTAGTGTATTTTTCCCATTTATGCGCTGCTCTACATCGCTAATATTCTATTCACTACGTTTTATTCGCTCAGATATAGCGAGTTAAACATTGCGCAGAAAAATCGGTATAAAAACAAAGGTCAATTGGCTGATCAGAAGCCGTCTTCAGGTGTCTGGATATTATGCCGGCTGATGTCTGGACCTCATGTTGGATACTTGGATAATTTTTAGACACCATATCAGATATATGTAGGATGATATTGATATTCGACATGATTTGAAAACATTTTCCTCTGCTAATCATATTACCAAATATATTAAATTTTATTTTATAGTAAATTTGCCAATTTCCTATAACTATGTTAGTGATAATTATATCAATTGATCATTGAAAGATAAAATAAAATTGAGCCAGAAAATTATTATATTTATGAAGAATTAAAAATTCACCCAGAAATTATAAACAAAATCAATTATATTTAGTAATTATGATCTAGGTATCATCATATGCATGATGCAACCATTAAAAAATATTAGTCATAATTGTGTAAAGTTTAATATTAATATATGATTATATTTTCCCTTACTATATATTATCAATATCTTATGACCCAAATTAATTAATTAAATTTTACAAAGCAATAAATTTGTCTTATACAGATTATGTCCTGATAAAACAGTTACTCAACACAAAGTGCCAAGTATAAATATTAAAAGTTCGCCTTAAAAAAACAAAATCCAAATTTTTTTAAATATTAAAAAAAAAATGTCAAAACTCTCACAAGATTGTCTTATAATTATTTTTGAAGAATTAGAATATGATGTCAAATCATTATATTCCTGTCTTTTGATAAATAAACTTTGGTGTGAAACGGTTGTACCAGTTCTTTGGAAAAATCCTTGGAAGTTTCTTAAGAATAATATCTTTACATAGAACTATAACCTCATTTTTACCACCCGAAATTAAACTTCATTTAATAAATAAGGATATCAATACTCATAAACCTTTATTCAAATATATTAGTTATCTTAAAACTTTAAAAAATACTAGTATTGTGGCTATTGCACAAAATACGCATGATAAGAATAAATTCATACGGGAATTATTTAAAATGATTTTTAATTATTCTCCTAATATTAAAAAACTTATAATATTTAGTGATTATGTTGATCAAGAACTTTGTAATATTCCAGAATTACGCAAGTGTTTTTTAAACGTTACTACATTAAAATGTTATACTTTTGTTAAACTTGATAAGTTGGCACAAATTTGTCATAATATCAGATTATCAGATATTTAAATATAAAATATTGTAATTATGATAATAATCCTGGATTAATTACTTTAATTAAAGCACAAAAGAATTTAAAATATTTCAAATGTGGTTTCAAAGCTTCATATGAAATTTCATGTAAAGGGATTGGAGAAGCTTTAACAAAGCAAGCAGATTCCATTCTTTTAATTCATTTAAGTTGCCCAATTAAATTTTGTTGTCCAATATTTACCAAATTTGTTAACTTAAAAACTTTAAAAATTAATGGAAAAATTGTGGATAAAAGTTTAATGAAGCCAAATTTACCAAATCTTGAGTATCTTGAATTATATGGTGGTTATATTTATGAAGCAGCAATATTTATTAAATCAACAAAAGGAAGTTTACGAGAAATTAGAATTAAACATGATTTTCATGAAAAAAAATGGGTTAATGTTTATTCAGTCCATTACTCAATATTGTCCAAATCTAAAATCAGTTGCTTTGTTTTATCAAGATGATCATTTGGTTATCAGGGAATTAGAAAAATTATTCTCAACATGTTCTCAATTAGAAAGATTAGTTATAGTATGTGAAGATTATTATAATGATTCTTATGATAAATTATTAGATACTGTATATTAGTAATAAATGCACCTTCAAGCTTAAATTCTTTAAAATTGGATAATTTTAAAATTAAAATGAAAAGTTTGAAAACTTTCTTTAAGAGATGGAAGGACAAACATCAAACATCAATATCTGTTTATTATATTTTATATTTTAAAGAAATTCATAAAGTTGATATAATCAATGATTGTGTTGAAGTAAAAAAATTTGATGATAATTATTGTTGTCGGTATTTTGATTGGAATTAAAAGTGTATTAGGGTAGAATTATATTAGCAATAATTATAATTATTGGTGCTATTAAAATTTAAATAAGTTCATACATAACAGTTATAACTCATTTTAAAACGTGATATTATTGATATTCATTATTGTATTTTGTGTTAATTTTTTCCTTTAGATTAAATTAGTGAAAAATTATTAAAAACATTATTAACCAATAAATTAATTACCTTATTTTGATATAACGTCTGCTGGATTATTCATACTTTTAAGAATTATTTTGGCCTTCTCTTTTCCAATTTTGATGTTTATGATCATATATCTATCCATTTTGCTCTATATACTTTACCAAATTCATTTTTTTTAGTATATTCATTAATATCATAAAATCCTTTATAAGGTATCCATTCTAATGTTTTCTTAAGAATTAAATACTCCATGTGTTGATAACTGAACGAATTTATCAATAACATTGTTGCCACTAGTCCAATTTTTTAAGGTTTGCTGAAAATGTATTGTACTACATGCATATTTTACATTTGTCACATATCATTTAAAATCATCGTATAATTCTTGGTTTCCGAATCTTGAGTTATTCCATAAAATTCATGATTTATTGTCAAGACTCAAGAAATTAGGGAGTTTTTTTTTAAACTTTAAAAGCAATACTGTGAAATTTACAAATTATTTACAAAAAGAATTTTGTATAAGTAGTTTGTTGTTACATATTTACAAAAACAATTTTGTATAAGTAGTTTGTTATTACATTGTTACGAAAAAAATTTTTTTTTTATCCTCTAGAAAAAAAAATATCACACTAATTAATATGAAAAAAAAATCACAGAAAATTAATTATAACGACCCATAAAAAAAAAATTCCCCCCAAAAAATATTATTATTATTAATAGTAAGAATCAGAAAAATGGCAATTGTCATGTCGCCATAACATTGATCTGATCACCGGTCCAAACCTAAATGGTGAAAGAATGTATTCGGAAAAAAAAATTCGGTTTGAAAGAAAAAAAAGCCAAAACGAAAGAAAAAAGAAAAAAAAAATTTGGGGTAAAGAAAAAGAAAAGGATAAAGAAAGAAATCGGTTTTAAAAAAAATAAGTACCGAAAAAAATTCTGAAAAAAAGGACAATAATAATCCGGTCCAAAAAGACCGAAAAAAAAATTCAAAAAAAATTAATAATATGATCTAAAAAAAAAGAAACATCAGGAAATATAAAAACCCATCGATTTAAGTAGTAATACAGTATATTTTTACACTTAACATTTAATTGGTCGATTATTTTGCCTTTTTCTTATGATGAAAAGAGCCACAAGTCCTACAACGTCCCTAGTTGGCTGGTGAACCGAGTCCGGTTGATCAACATCCGAAATTTTTTGACTTGTAATCATTTTAATCATCCGGACCCATGTCTTCTGCCGTTATTACATGGGATCAGAGCTAATTCCACATTGGATCCAATAGGAACCTGGAGCGAAAATTAGTATAGCCGGGTTTCGCCTGCATTACTATATAAATCTAAACTTATAGAATAATTGCTTAATCATCTAATAATTCATTATTAACGATAATGAAATTAATTAAAAATATTATTGAGGAGTGATGACTTTTTCAAAAATGAGTATAGAAATCTCAAAAGTAAACTTTTATTATAAATGTTATTTTCGCTCTGTACTTATATATAAATAAATATATATTATAAAATTTTGCGTTAACCTGAACACATTTTTCTATTTGGGAAAAAAATCTAGATACAACATAGAATTACTCAAGCATTAAAATAAATATCTTGAAATTAGCGAAAATAATGAATTGCAAAATTATGGTCAATATATATAATAATGTAAAGATACAACACTACCAACAAAGAAACAATTGCTTTTGGTCTGAAGTAACAGCTATTATTGAAGCTGTTGAATAAATAAAAAAATCACACATGAGTGATATTTTGACAAAATAATGAAGATTAATACTTTTGAATAACAATTATTTTATCGAAACTTCAAATTAAGTTAGACTCATACTTTATTTATTTAATTCACTATATCTTACATAGAGTGAGTAAGAGCATATATAAAACTGATATTACGTAATATTGCTTCACAAATTCAACTAATAAGTCGGTTCATCTTAAATGTTTAAACGAAAGGATAATTACTATTGTTAGAAAATTATTTAAAGATTCGAACGTTAGATTATTAATCCTTATTTGTTATTTTTATTATATACCCACTTTTAAAGAATTCACTTCTAAATTTTAGCCAAATTCCAGTCAATTAAAAATTTCGAAGTTATCTCGCTCAATTACGAACTGACTTTATTATGTAAAAACAAAGTTACATATAGTACTCTATAATCAGTGTTAAGCAATAAATAAATAAATATAAGTGAAAAAATAAAAATATAAATATAAATAAAATGTTAAATTACGTAATATATCTAGTTAAATTGAAATATAACTAGTAGCTAATTTCAACTTTATTTTTACTATATCATTTATATCATTCTAAATCTCATTCATTCATCACTACAATATACAAAAAATTTATTCAATTTATAATACAATTATAGAATTGTTAACAAAAATTAAAACAGTACTTACTTTGTAAAATCAATTACTTCTACTGAATTATTTCCAATATTATCATCTTTTGGAAGGTCTTTTGTAAATGGATTAAGTAATCGTGATGTATAAAAAGCTTGTGGATGAGTAGTTAATCGTTTACTTTCGTCAAATGGTGTGAGATGTGATTTTCTGTATTTTTCTGCTTCTTTGAATTGTTTTTCAATTTCATAATGTTGTTGTTCTTTTTTAACTTTCACAATTCTTTTGAAAGCAAATTTATCATACTTATATGAATAAAAAAATAGATCAATTAATTCAAGAATTTCAGCTATTTTTGGTCTATTGTCTGGATTTGAATCCCAACAATTTTTCATTAATTCACCATAACATTTTGGTATTTCTGGTTCATTTACTTCAGGTCTAACTCCGTTGCATATATTTATTGCTAAATATTGATCATGTGCACAATCAGAAAATGGCTGTTTTCCAGTTCCTACAAAATACATAGTCATACCAAAGCTATATATATCTGCTGCTTGAGTATAAAGTTTTCCTTTTAATATTTCAGGAGCTACATAAGGCATAACTCCATAAATATTATTTTGATTAATATCATTAACTTTTCCACATAATCCCATATCTGAAATATATACACTATTATCATTTAAACTATTAACATAAATAGCATTTAATAATATATTTCCTGTATGAAAATCGCGATGAACCATCTGATTTTGATGAATTTCTTTAAGACCTTTAATAATATTCCATAAAGTTGTTAATTTATATGACCAATCAAAATTTTTGTAATTTTTATTTGCCCAATGATCAAAATTTCCACCTTCTGCATAATCAAGAATCATTATATAATCTTTTGTAATTGGATTTTGTGAAATTCCATATATTTTAAGGACATTATTATTAATATAACTACCATATTTTTTAGTTGAATATCCTTTAACCTACAAATAATAAAAATTATCATCACTAATAAATAGCTGAAATAATTAAGTTGTAATAAAGAAAATTCTTACCTCATTTAAAAATTTATTTGAGATATTTTGTGAGTTATGCAAGCATTTTAAAGCAACTTTTTTATTCTGAGTTCTTATATATTCATTATAACTATTATTATAATACAATGGACCATTTGTCCATATAGCTGAATATACTTTAGCAAAGCCACCCTCGCCTACTTTTTTAATATTACTAAACTGATTGTATGGTACCCATTCAAATACTATATCATCATAAGAATTAATTTTTGACTGCATATCTTGGATTAATTTGTCAATCACTTCATTTCCACTGTATTGACATATTGGACATAACTTCATATTTACATTTATATATTTTCTACTACATTTTTCACAATATTCATCCTGAAAGATTATAAAATATTCTTTTGTACTTGGATCTTGAGATATTCCATATAATTTGCAATTTGAATAATCCTTAGCCTATTAAATATGAAAATTGCCATATTCAGTTACTATATTAAAAAATTTTAAATTTAATTTATAAGTAATTTCTTACCTCATTCAAAGCAATATCTTGTAAATTATATACTTTTTTAAAAGTAACTCTCTTATTCTTGTTTTTATTCCTTATATATTTAATCTGATTTCCATAATATGATGGTCCTTTCTTCCATACTGCAGAATAGATTTCAGTAAAGTCAGATTTGATTATTTCTTCAATATTATTGAACAGACTATATGGTATCCATTCGAATACTATGCCATCATAATCACTTTTTAATTGCATTTTTTTAATTAAATAGTCAATTTTTTCATTTTCATCAGCATGAACTGTAAAATTTTTATTAAAATAATTTATTCGGCATAGTTTACACCATCTACCATATGTATATAGTCCACATTTGTCACAATATCCAGCTTCGAGAACCATAATATAATCTTTTGTATCTGAATCTTGGGATATTCCATATACTTCACAATCTGAATAATTCTTAATCTATCAATTTTGAAAAAAATTATTGTTTAAATTCATTCATTTATAATAAAATCTAGTGGTAAATTACATACCTCATTCAGAATTTCATCAATATTATTTTGTGGATCACATAAATTTTTTAAGGTAATACTTTTATTTTGATTTAAATTTCTTACATATTTGTTTTTACCAATATAATATGATGGACCATTCTTCCATACTGCTGAATAAATTTTACTAGTAAAATCGCATTCGTCCATTTCCTTAATATTATTGAATTGATCATATGGTATCCATTCAAATACTATACCGCTATAATCATTTTTTAAATGCATTTCTCGGATTAAATTTCCAATTTTTTTATTTTTATCAATGCAGTATGTAAAATTCTTTTTAATATAATTCATCTGACACGGTTCACATTCACTGTATGTAGTAGGCAGTTCACAGTATTCACAATATTTACCTTCAAAAACCAATATATAATCACTTTTATTTTGAGAAATTCCATATATTTTACGATCTGAACGGTTTTTTATCTATTAAAACATAATAGGTTATTATTATATTATTTATTAAGTATTTAATTCAAATTTATAAAATTTCATACCCAATTATATTCACAAATGATATAGTGTAAATCAATATATTTTAATACAACCTTTACGTTCCGAATTCTTATATATTTATTTATATTAATATCACGATGATATGGACCATCCTTGCATAATGCTGAGTAAGCAGAACTACTTTTATCAATTTCTTTAATATTATAAAACTGTTCGTATGGTATCCATTCAAATTTATCATAAGAATCAAGTTCGAATCGTATTTTTTGAATTATATTATTAATTTTTTGATCCCAACTATACCGTATTTTACATGTTGAACATTTGGCATAGGATGTAAATTTTCGGCCACATTTTATACAATATACATTATCAAGAACAAGAGCATAACCATTTGTATCTGGATTTTGAGATATCCCAAATATATCACTATTATAAAATTTGACCTATTAAGGCATAAAAAAATGTTATTATATAAATGTAAGTAATTATAATAAAATTATAAAGTTCATACCTCATCTGCAATATTATGAGATTTAGAGATATATTTTAAAGCAATATTTATATTCTTTTTTCTTATGTATTTATTTTCAGTAAATTCATAACGTAATGGACCATCTTTCCATATTGCTAAACATAACCTATTCATACTATTTCCTTTAATATCATCAAACTGGGAATATGGTATCCATTCAAATATAGCATGATCAAAGGAATCGACTTTTAATTGCATTTCTCGAATTAAATTATCAATTTTTCCATTTCCACTGGTCCAGTTTTTGAAATTTTTTCTCAAATACCTTAATAGACATGGTTTGCACCATTCATAATAATGACAATTATAATTGCGACATTTTTTACATATCGCCATTATATTATTTGTGAAAGAAAGAAAAAAATGAAATGAAAAAAATGCCAAATTAGCCAACATACTATTTAAGGAAAATTGGAGCCTCTGCGGTAATAATCACATGGTTACACTTATGTACAATAGTACTAAAAATTATCTCTGTATTCAGGGGTCCTGCAGACACCTGTTTCACCAACATTATTTTTCAATCGCGATAAGTTGTTTATGGAAGCAGTAACAACAATATGTAGACGAGTTTACTATACATAATTCATTATATTTTGTATTTATCGATTACTAACCAATACAAAAAAGGTTTTTACCGTAATTATTTATCGTATGAAACCATTATTATGAAATTGAATCGAACATACTATTACAATTTGAAAGTAAATAAGCTATAACTTTTTTTTAATAAGCAGCATATTTTTCTTTTATTAATTATAGTTACGAAGAAATGTTATGAGCAATTTCTCTTAAAAAATCGAAGATCAAATAATTTGAAATTAAAGCGCAATAAGGAGTGAGGAGACTACCCTAGCATAACCACGAAAAAAAAATGACCCTACGTACCCAATTTCGCTATAATTTAGAAAGTAGGAAAGCTAATTTGTAATATATTATAAGTTTAATTTAAACGTAATTTATTATAAAATGATAACAATGATGTGAATAGAAGAATTTGTATTTCAAAATAGTATTCGTTTCGAAAAAAAATTTATTAAAATTCATCTGTATAAATTGTATACAAACCAATTGTCATAGTAATATGTAGAAATTTTTTTCTTCAATCAGATTTGAAAACTGTAAATACTATAGTCGGGTATACTATAAATCTATAATATACTTTTTTGTTCTTAGTATCATATAATGGACTTTTGATTTGCTAAACACTACGCTTTTATTGAAATTAATGAAACATAAATATTTACATCACAAAAATTTTAGAATATTCTTTATTTCTAGCGGATACGAGTATTTTGAGATCTTTCATAATAATAATATACTGTATATAGTCCTTCGTTACACTTCGGACTAATTATTATTCATTTTTGGTTAGATTGAAGAGTCTATTTGTGTGACCTATCATGATTGACAACCGATCAGCTGATCCTGATTTGTTTTCTCTTTAACCCTTTTTTTTTATGGATTAAAACTGGTTTTTCTTAAATTTTTTTTTTACTTTTTGATTTTATTTTTCTCAGCGGTTTTTTAAATGGTTGATTTCAGAAAATTAATTCAAAAAAAAAATTTAATTATATAAAAGTGAGCAAATATTTGGTATTATGAATAGTTCTATATTAAATTGAATAATAGTTATACGCCGATAGTTTAAAAAGCGATCATAACTATATGAAAGTAGCTTAAATTTTAGTTTAAGCCTCTACACAACGGAAGAATTTGTATTTTCAAAATATAAATATTCAAACACCCAGCTGAAAAAAATCCATGTCGATCTTGAATAATTCAACTACGGCCAGATATTTACGGCTAACTACATTATTATTTTAAAAAAGTGTAGTTAGCCAGGACCCAGAAATACATATAAAAGGGTCAGGTTTGAGTTTGCGTATTTTGAACTGAAAAATTCATGAAAATCTTCCCTTTTTAAGATAATTTCTGATAACACCAGTCAGAATTCTATTTCCTATTATAGTAACCTACTGACATTATCATAATTCCGGCCCTGAAAAAATGCGTACAGCTCATAGTAAAAAATTTTTTTCATCACCTGACCCCTATATATATATTTCTGAGCCGTAAATAACAAATATAACACAATAATTTAAGCGGTAACAGGAGTATAATTAAATTGAATACTAGTATAATTAAAATAAATTTTGTTCGAACATTTATTATAGCTTAATAAAGTATAAATGATTATAAAATTTTCAATATTTTATTATTGAAAGTTCTCGGTTCATACTCGTATCACGTGACTTTATTAAAAAGTTATGTAAAAAAAAAATTTAATAAATATAATTTTTTTTAAAAACATGCAATGTGTATTTTTGCCTGTTCTGTAAGTTTACTTAAAGCGTCAAAGTTGATTTTAAATGTCAATTTTGATTTATTTAACAAATTCTTTTTTTTTTCCTGATTATTCGTTAAATTTAATTCTGCCCAACATTAAATAATCAGCTTACTTTTTTGGAAACCCTTTGAACATCCTGCGTACGAATAGTTTGTAAATTTAATAAATTTTAAAATGTTGATTTATATATATTTAATTTAATTAATTTATTTATTAACTTTAAATCAACACATTTTGATATTGCCTCCTTGTCTTGCTGGTTCGCTTTGGTCTCTTGGAAAATTATATATGTATTGGCATTTTCTTGCGCTCCTGTTGGATATTTCGGCTAACTACACCATTATCTAGAAAATCATCGCTGCTTCGCAGTGATCATGCTTAGGTTTAACGTGGCTGTAGGATAATATGAGTTGTATAATTTGTTGTTCATTTTTGGTTAGATTGATATCCTCCAATCAGCTTTGATATTGTAATACCAGAATTATCTAGTGAATTTATTAATTATGGCATGGGGCACAGTTTTATATTTAGTTTAAGTGTATAAATTTTGTTTGTTATTTTTAGATAACTCCTGTCACATGAGTATAAACTGGACACGTGTTTAGAAGATCTATGAATTAATCACAGGGATTGAAATGAGGCTTAGAAATATCTTTTGAATGTAATCAACGCTCATAAGAATTATAAGAGGTATTCAACCATTAAGGAGGACAATATATTTTCCTATTTTACCCATTATATTATTTTTCGATTCTTTTTGCCTTTTTCTTATGATGAAAAAGTGCCACATTAATTAATTTTAATGGTTGATAGAATGTATATGAGAGGAGACTATCGAAGGTTGATTCTAGAATTTAGTTTAATAGGATATTATGAACATTTTATATAGAGAAGATATTTGGTTATTAAATAAAGGAATATTTTGTTAACGACTCGATGTGGTAAGAATTTATATAACGGGATTGAGCGTTACAATATCAGAGTCTTGCCATCTGATCATTGATACCTTTTTTTAAACTATTTTAGTGATTTTTTTAAGTATTTTTTTTATGGCTTAAAGCTGTTTTTAAAGTAGTTTGTATATATATATATATATTTTTACTTTTTAATTTTTCTCATATTTAACCATTTTATAACAATTATTTTATTATATTTCACCTTATAATTTTAAAAGCTTATATATATATTAATTATTTTATTTTTCCTCCTAGTTTGGAATCTTGTGATTTTTTTTTATTGTAGGAATGTAACTAAGGCTCCTTTTCTCTCTACATCTTTGGATTTTGAACTGGATTCCCAAAATTGTAAATTGAAAGCGTACGAATATTTTCTTAGACTTTGAAATGTTATGCTAAGCTTAGGTTTATTTCTTTTCTTTTTTTTCTTATTTAGGTGACTTTCTTTTTTTTCTCAATTTCTATTTTTTATTTTGGCGTTTATTAATATTCTATTATAATTAGGATTGATGGACTGGCCTAAAATTGCTGAGGATCAAACTAGTTCACATCACGTCTTTAATTATAACTAAACATCCTTTTAAAAAAATTTATCCATATAATTAAGTTATACCTAGATTACACTTTATAAATTAATTTTGAATTGCGTAATGTATATCATGTCTCTGCCAAATTTATTACAGATTTCCATCATATAGAATTTTAGCCAGAATAGTTTTGACCGGTAAATTAGCGTATATGAACACCGATCATTTTGTTGGCTACACGACCTTTCCGTTAATATGATTACGTTGATCATTAGGTTCGTATATTAACGTTAGATTATTTTTACTAATGATTCATTATCAATGTAACCAATTCGGATGATTAAAGAAATGGGCAAATTATGATAAATTTAATAAATAAAAGAATTTATTAATATTTTTGTCCATATTACAGCTTATTCCAGAATATTATTTGTGTGCAATTATGAATTACCTACTATGTGCTTTAATCCCGGTGCGAAGAAACGGGCTATTGCTAATTTTGTTCTTATTGCTTTAATAAAGAATTCTTGATTTTTCGAAAGGGAAATAATAAATAAATTATTTATTATCTTTATTTAAATAACTCGATTTTTTGAGTATCTGATATAAACGAAAATTTTAATTAAATAGTATATTTTATCAGTTCAAAAACATTTAATTAACAAATCTAACAATGAATTCAAATTTTAAAAAGTCATTGAAGCTTTAACCAGTTATAAAAATTTTCAAAAAAAAAAAATCAAATATTTGATATTATGAGTAACTCAGTATACAATTAAATTTGCGGTTACAACAATATTGCTATAAAATATTAATTTATTATATATTTTGGAAAAAACTATTAATACTATAAAATACCATAAATTATTAATAATTTTACTTTTTTTAAAAAAATTTAATTTAACTAAAATTTTCCAAAAATTTTAAAATTCATAAAAATAATTCGAATTTAAAATAAACTGGCAGTTGTCATTTGTCATTGAAATGGAAATAAAAGAATTAGGTATATCATACTGTACAAAAAAAAAAAGATCTGCATGACTGCATGACTGCATGACACGACGTACAAAATGTCGGCCCGATTAATATAACAATCAGCTATTCGTCCTGTAATGAAAAGTCAGGTGACTCCAAATATTACGACATTCCGCTTATCTTTTAAATAGGAAATTTATTTATAAATTAATACAATAAATAGTAAATACGCCAATTATGTTTAATCATACATAGTATTCTTAAAATAGAAAATTTTCCAGCACATTTAACTTTTTCCCTCCCACTTTCACAAAAAGTGTTTCTTATATAATTTTTTAACGATTACATCATTTTTTAATTTTATAAAATTTTTTATAAAGAAACTAAAAAAAAAATAACAATCTAAAATGATTTCATTCCAGGAATTCCCACCAAAATTACCTTTACATATATTACAAATAATTTTTTTTACTCTCTTTTCCACTTTCGTTGCGTTTTCATTAGAACCTCCGAAATCACTATTTAGATACTTTATCTTAATCAATATAATTGTATGTTTGTTAACACTTCCGATCATATATCGAGGAAAATATGAGGAATATGAAATAGTTCCGTTAACATTATTGGCATTTGGTTGGAGCTTTAAAATGATGATTTGGTTAAAAAAATGTTTATACGCCGAGAAGGAGAAACAAATAGGTCCATTTTATTTGACTATGTTTTATTGGAGAAAATTGCCGGAAAAAACGAATAAAAGTCGAGAAATATCAATTAAAGACATAAATATTTACATAATTAAGCGTATTATTATATTACTTTTTAAGTGGATTTTATTTGAAATATTATACAGATGGATAACAAATAATATTCCTGAAATACCTGAAGGGATTTACCCGGTTCGAATTTTCAACTGGATTACAAAAGGAATTCCAGCTTTAACACCTTTTTTATTATTTTATTACGCTGTAACTACATTTTTTGTCACAATCACGTTATCTTTAGGATACGATCTATTCCTTATTATAAATGGAATATTTTTAAGATTTCTTATCACTTTAAAAGATGAAAAAAGTATCTTCTTTTTCGAAAAACAGCATATGAAACATATTAAGGAATGGTGTATATCCATGATTTATGATACAAATCATATGTTTAGATATCCTTACTTATCAACATCTCCGCGAGATCTTTGGTCATTCAGATGGCAATTATTCTTAAACGAAAGTTTTAAAGAATTAGCTTATTTACCAGCTCGAAACCTTTTCATTAACAGATCAAAAAATTTTAGGGATGCGATCGGAGTTTTAGCAGCATTTACTATGAGTGCCATATTACACGAATATCTCATATTCGTTCTTTTTAATAAATTTTCATTTGATAATTTTTTCTTCTTTACTTCACATGGAATTATTCTTGTTATTTGGGAAAGTATCTTTGGATCAATAAAAGAAAATGAAGAAAGTTCTTCTAAAAGAATTTTTTTAAGGTGGAGTATTATGATGATGATCATTTTATTCACTTTACCTGGATTTGTTGAACCATTTGTACGACATCCTCGTTGGGTTGCCTCATCTGTATTTTCAAGCTATACAAGAGATCCTTCTCACAATTTCAATTTTTCGAAATTTTTAAATTATGATATCAGATATTTTTCATCTTTTAAACCTTTAGAAACCTAAAAAAAAAGTGAATTCTTAGAGGAAAGGATAGAAAGGAAATTTTTATATTTTTTAATCTTTAGAGGAAATTTTTTTATAAGTTAATATGACCGGTATTTTTAAGATCCTAAATTTTAAATTTGGACTTCACTTTGATTGTATATATTCAAACTCGTGATTTAATAATAATAAAACTAGGATAGTGTAATACTAAGAGATTAATTGAGTGAAACAAACAAATCAAAATTTAAAAGTCAAAAATTGATTCAAATATGAAAAATTTTCCAAGATAAATAAATATCTAAAGATCATATTTATGAAATTGACAGTAATTTATCAAAAACCATAAATTCCACAATAAATAAATTTAGCTATCACGATAAGTTATAACAATGGCTTTATAATAAATTTTATTTCGAATAAAATCACTGTTTTTTTTTTACTTAGAAATAGTTTAATACAGTATACGAACGTTATGACAGAATTAGTACAGTAAATGTAGTATCTAATATAAAAATATGGTGATAAAAGAGGGAAGAGTCTAATACATTGTTTCCACTTAAAAAAATGTACTAATTTTGTAATTATACATTTGCGACCTAAATAAAATACATTTGACCCATCTAGTTTGTCTAAGTTTGGTTAAACCGGATTTATTTACTTATTAATATTACTATTTAAGGGTTAATAGGGAACAATAAATTTTATAAAAATAGGAGATACAAAATTTAATTAGTCATCCCTAATTATGAATAAAATTGATAAAGGCATTAGTCACGTGTAATAAATTTTATTGAATGATTATCACGGGATTAAAAATAGGTAAAATGCTAGATGTCAAATATTATTGCGAAAATGGTATTGCTAAAGATTTGTATAATATGACTCAAAAAAAAATCACTAGGAACCAATCATCTAAAATTCTAGAAATTTAATGATTAAATAATTTCCATTCATGATATAAATCGTCTGATTTTTCGAGCTTAATTTCGAAAAGCTTAAGATACACCATGTAACCATCTCAATGACCCTTGAAATGATATCCTTTTTTTAAAAAAAAAAATAATGAATAATTCTACGAAACTACTTGAACATTATAAATTCCTCGCGATTATATGTAATCGGGTACGAACAAAATTAAGTTGTTAAACTTTTCTTATTCAAAATAAAATTAAACCAATAGATAATTAAATAAAGAGAATATAAAACCTACTTGAAATCCGTTCATTTACTTTTGACTGACAGACAAACAATTTTTTTTTATCGAAACTCAAAATAAATTTACTTATTAAATCCATATTTTATTCGTTCGTTAAAATTAACAAAATGAAATATATCTGATTAAATAAAATCTCAAAATTTTAATCATTATCTCATTGTGATTCTTTTTCGGTAAACTTTTACATCATTTATTTACCTTAAATAGTATCCAACTCAAGATTTTTTTGCTTCTAGCTATTCTTCTTGATAGCATTAATTTATATTTCTGGTTAGATCGGGCAAAATTTTGATCTATTAACAACTTTTTTTAAAATAAATGGATTTGTATTACTGAACGGTTTATCAATTTAAATGAGCTAAGAAATTTTACATCCTATAGTAGAAAACTAGAAAAGTGGTAGTAATGCTGTAATAAAAGCATTTTTGGCAATAATTTCATCATTTTTTAACAAAAGTTAAGTGTTCAGATGTTGCTTTCTTCTCCCGATTTCATCCCGTGAATAAACTTTAAGGTATCACTTTCCTGTATCAATTGTATCATTAAATTCTTTAAAATACATATTAATGTATTGTAGTATAATTAAAAATACATTTTTTTTAATCATATCGCTTTTAAAAAATATGTTCCGCATTTCGAAATCAAAAACTATTCCTTATATTTTTTTGTTTTTTTTTCCGAAATAAATATAATCGAGAATGAATAAGAGAAAAAACAGGGGCGTAAAATTATCATTATTTTTAAAAACTACGGCAGTTTTAAAATATTTATTAATAAATATAAATGTATATTTTTAGTAAAAAAAAAAAGAATTTATTCCAATGCAGTTGAATCATACAAAATTACATTAATTATGTTAAGAAAAAATATTTAATTCAGTATTTGGGAAACAATTTATAATATAATAATAATAACTTGTAAAAGTTTAATTCAATTAAATTATTTACTTCGCGCGTTATTTTAAATTCAAATAAATCGGTTCATCTTAACAGTTAAATGTTTCAATGAAAAGGCCTACAATTATAGTCGCTAGATAAATATTTGAATTCGAACATTCAGTTCAATGATATACGTAATTTTTACTTCACCTCGGATTCAAAATCTTCACTTGTAAAATTTCCAATCAATTAAAATTTCGAAATTATCTTACTCAATTACAAACTGACTTTATTTATGTAAAAACAAAGTTACATATACTCTATAATCAGTGATCAGTGTTGAGCAACAAGTAAATAAATATAAATGAAAAAATAAAAAATAAAAATAAATAAAATGTTAAATTCCGTAATATATCTAGTTAAATTGAAATCAATTATAGAACAAAAAGCTTGATAACAAGTGGCTAATTTCAACTTAATTTATACTACATTACTTATAACATTCTAAATTTCATTCATTCATAACTACAACATACAAAAAATAAAACCAATTAATACAATTATAGAATTGTTAACAAAAATCAAAACAGTACTTACTTTGTAAAATCAAATACTTCTACTGAATTATTTCCAATATTGTCATCTTTTGGAAGGTCTTCTGTAAATGGATTAAGTAATCGTGATGTATAAAAAGCTTGTGGATGAGTAGTTAATCGTTTATTTTCGTCAAATGGTGTGAGATGTGATTTTCGGTATTCTTCTGTTTTTTTGAATTGTTTTTCAATTTCATAATGTTGTTGTTCTTTTTTAATTTTCACAATTCTTTTGAAAGCAAATTTATCATACTTATATGAACAGAAATATAGATCAATTAATTCAAGAATTTCGGTTATTTTTGGTCTATTGCCTGGATTTGAATCCCAACATTTTTTCATTAAATCAATAAAACATTTTGGCGCTTCTGACTCATTTATTTCAGGTCTAATTCCATTGCATATCTTTAATGCTAAAATCTTATCATGAGCACAATCAGAAAAAGGCTGTTTTCCAGTTCCTACAAAATACATAATCATACCAAAACTATATATATCTGCTGCTTGAGTGTAAGGTTTTCCTTTTAACACTTCAGGAGCTACATAAGGCATAACTCCATAAATATTATTTTGGTTAACATCATCAGCTTTTCCACATAATCCCATATCTGAAACATATATACTATTATCATTTAAATTATTAACATATAAAACATTTAATAATATATTTCCTGTATGAAAATCATTATGAACCAGTTGTTTTTGATGAATTTCTTCAAGACCTTTAATAATATTCCATAATGTTGTTAATTTATATGACCAATTAAAATTTCTATAATTTTTATATACCCAATGATCAAAATTTCCACCTTTTGCATAATCAAGAACCATTATATAATCTTTTGTATTCGGACTTTGTGATATTCCGTAAATTTTAAGAACATTATTACCAGCATAATCATCATATTTCTTAATTGAATATGCTTTAACCTATTAAATAATAAAAATTATCAATTAATAAATAACCGAAATAATTAAGTTGCAATATCTAAAATTCAAAAAAAATAATTTTACCTCATTTAAAAATTTATTTGAGATATTTTGTGAGTTATGCAAGCATTTTAAAGCGACTTTTTTATTCTGAATTCTTATATATTCATTACTACTATTATAATATAATGGACCATTCTTCCATATTGCTGAATATACTTTTGCAAAGCCACCCTGACCTACTTCTTTAATATTATCAAACTGACTGTATGGTACCGATTCAAATACTATATCATCATTTGAATTAATTCTTGATTGCATTTCTTGGATTAATTCGTCAATATTATCATTTCCACTTGTCCAGTTTGTTAATATTTTTTTATCCATTGTAATTGTACATTTTTCTTCACTATACTGAAAAACTATAACATAATCTTTTGTTTCTGGATGTTGTGATATTCCATATACTGGATATGCTTTAATCTATTAAAAGAAAAAAAAAATAATATTTAAAAAAAATGAAATTTTGAATTGTATTAATAGAAGATTTAATACCTTATTTATGAATACATTAGTAATATTTTGTGAATTATATAAATATTTTAAAGTAACTTTTTTATTCTGAGTTCTTTTATATTCATGTATACTATAATCATAATATAACATCCCATTTTTCCATATTGCCGAATATACTTCAGCAGCAAAATCGCCTTCACCTATTTTTTTAATGTCATCAAGCTGACTATATGGTATCCATTCAAATACTATGTCATTATGTGAATTAATTTTTAATTGCATTTCTTGGATTAATTCATCGATTTTTTCACTTCCACTAAAAAGACTATATTGGCTATATTGACATATAATACACAACTTAATATACACTCCCGCGCAATAAGTTTAGGACCACCTTATTTTTGTTTATATAAATAATGTTTTATTCTTATTTATATAAGTTTTTTTTTAAAAAAAATTCTTTACATTGTAATTTCTTGAATAAATATAAAAAATTATCATATTGATCTTTATAAATCATATAATACAAGGTTTTTTTCTCAATGACAAATTTTTAACTTTTCAACCAGAGTGATTACAACAAAAATAAGTACAAAATTTAAATAGTTAGGTAAACATAAGATTATATTTCAAATTTCGTAAAGATCGAATCAGTAGTTATTGAGAAATTAACAATTAAGAATCGACAATTTATATATTTGACCTAATAAATAAATGATTTTCATATATAAATTGTCGATCTTTAATTATTAATTTCTCGATAACTACTGACTCAATTTTCATGAAATTTGGAATATAATTTTATTGTTAGCTAAACTATTAGAATTTTGTATTCATTTTACTGTAACTGCTTTAGTTAAAGAGTTAAAATTTTACTATTAAAAAAAAACTTTATTTTACATGATTTATAAATGCAAATATGGTAATTTTTTATGTTTATTCAAAAAATTATAACACAAATTTTTTTTTTAAAAAAAATAAATTATATAAATAAGAATAAAACTTTATTAATATAAACAAAAATAAGGTGGTCCTAAACTTATTGCGCGGGAGTGTATCCATTTGTATATTTCCTATTACATTTTTCACAATATTCATCATCCTGAAAGATAACAATATAATCTTTTGTACCTGGAGCTTGAGATATCCCATATAATATACAGTCTGTATAACTCTTGTCCTATTGTTAAATGTGAAAAAAAATTGTTATTCAATTAGTTATGTTGAAAGTACTTAGTAACTAAGTTTATTAAGAAATTACACACCACATTCAGATATTCGTCAGTAATATTTTGTAAATTGCATAAACTTTTCAATTTTACTTCTTTATTCCTATTTTTGTTTCTTATATATTGGTCTTTACTATTATAATATGATGGGCCATTCTCCCATACTGCTGAATAAATTTTAGTAAAGTCATATACATCCATTTCCTTAATATTATTGAACAGATTATATGGTATCCATTCGAATACTATGCCATCATAATCACTTTTTAATTGCATTTTTTGAATTAAATAGTCAATTTTTTCATTTTCATTAGCGTGAACTGTAAAATTTTTATTAAAATAATTTATTCGGCATAGTTTACACCATTTACCATATGTATATAGTCCACATTTTTTACAATATCCATCTTCAAGAACCATAATGTAATCTTTTGTATCTGAATCCTGAGATATTCCATATATTTCACAATCTGAATAATTCTTAATCTATCAATTATGAAAAAAAATACTGTTTAAATTCATTCATTTATAATAAAATCTAATAATAAATTACATACCTCATTCAGAATTTCATCAATATTATTTTGTGGATCACATAAATTTTTTAAGGTAATACTTTTATTTTGATTTAAATTTCTTACATATTTGTTTTCACCATTATAATATGATGGACCATTCTTCCATACTGCTGAATAAATTTTACTAATAAAGTCACATTCATCCATTTCCTTAATATTATTGAATTGATCATATGATATCCATTCAAACACTATATCATTATAATCATTTTTTAAATGCATTTCTTGGATTAAATTATCAATTTTTTTATTTTCATTAGCGCAGTCTGTAAAATTCTTTTTAATATAATTTATCTGACACGGTTTACAATTACCATATGTAGTAGTATGCAGTTCACAGTATTCACAATATTTATCTTCGAAAACCAATATATAATCATTTGTATCTGAATTTTTAGAAATTCCATATATTTTACAATCAAAACTGTTTTTTATCTATTAAAGCAAAAAAGTTATTATCTAAAGAGTATTTGATTCGAATTATAAAATTTCATACCTTATTAAATTCATTAATGATATTTTGTGAATCGCCGTAAATATATTTTAATACAACCTTTTCGTTCTGAATTCTTATATATTCGTTTTTATTATTGTCATATTGCAATAAACCTTCCTTCCATAATGCTGAGTATACTTTAGGAGAATCATCCCTACCCATTTTTTTAATATCGAACTGATTAAATGGTATCCATTCAAATATATCATAAGAGTCAATTTCGAATTGTATTTTTTGAATTATATTATCAATTGTTGCATCCCTACTATACCGTATTTTACATGTTAAACACACTTTATGGAATTTATATTTTTGGTTACATTTTATACAATATGCATCTTCAAGAACAAGAATATAATCATTTGTATCTGGATTTTGAGATATCCCAAATATTTTATTAACAGCGTAACTTTTAATTGAAAAAGATTTGATCTATTAAGGAATAAAAAAAAAATTTAATAATTATACAAAAAAAAAGTAGTTATAACTTTATAGAAATCTCTTTATTTTAAACGATATCATTTCAATATCAAAATAATATCATTTTGATATCATTATGATATCGTCACAATATAGCTACTATGCAATATCAAAATGATATTGAATAATATTTTAACAATATCGAAATTATATCGTAGTGATATTGTTAACGACATCGTTAAGATTATCTTAACGACCTTTGATATTTATTATAAGATATCAAAACAATTTCGTTACAATATTACATTTATATCGTAACGATAAGTGATATCGTGATGATATTGTAATGAAATTGTTTTGATATTGTTACAATGTCAAAATGGGGTTGTTATGATGATCTTACGATATTGTTTGAATAATTTATAAGATTTCGTACCTCATCCGCAATATTTTGAGAACTAGAGACATATTTTAAAGCAATATTTTTATTTGGGAATCTCGTATATCCTTCTGCACTATATCTATAAAGCAATTGACCATTTTTCCATATTGCTAAACATAATCTACTCATATTATTTCCTTTAATATCATCAAATTGGTTATATGGTATCCATTCAAATACAATATCACTATAGGAATTAATTTTTAATTGCATTTCTTGAATTAATTTGTCAACTTCTTCATTTCCACTAGTCCAGTTTGTGAAATTTTCTCTTAAATGGTTTATTCGACATTTACACCATCTATAGTAATTACTATGGTCATCATAGCCACATATTTTACATATCGCCATTGTACTATTCTGAAATTGTGATAGAAAGAAAAAACGAAAAATGTCAAATTAGCCAACATACCGTTAAAAATTATTTGCATAAATACTATATTGTTGTGTGCCCGATCGTACATAAATGTACATATTCTATTTCCCAAAAATAGAAAATAAGAGGTCGATTATTTTAGAAAATTTTTCTCGGATAAAAAATTTTTTTTTAATCACATAAAAATAAGTTTTCTTTATTTGTAACTAGTCATGCCCACAGCCAGCCTCTGGCTGGCCTTTACTAAGAGTATATTAAGGATTATAAATTTTGATGATTCAATTTGTTTTTAAAATGAAGTATTGTAAAATAAATAGAAATATTTATTTAGAAATTATATAATAATATAATACATATTGACAATTTATACATGATGCCTTATATTAAATGTGAGAATATTTTTAGGGTAATTTTTAAAGATGATTTATACAAATTAAGATACGTTTACATGATTGTAGATGTACACTAATTGCTATATTTCATAATTTGATAGTTATAAAATTGGTAATAGTTGTGATGCTATTTGTTTTAGGTGAGTATATTCTCATATTTTATATTATATAAATAAAAAAATAATTGTAAATTTATCATTTATTCAATAAATCAATTAATGTAATTTTTTATCAGTAAAAAAAAGTACCGAAATAAAAATAAAGGGAAATTTGTAGTTATCAAGAAATATGTACATTATAATAATATATAATGTTCAATAATTAAAGTTAATTTTTTTTTAATTTTTCTTGTTCTGGTTGAAATATTTGTTGGTTCCTCATCATTTTCACCATTATCTTCAATTTCTTTACATAATTAGTTGTAACTTTATGTATCAATTTCACAATAATTTAGAGAGTAGGAAAACTAATTTTTAAATGTAATTTAAATGCGTCTAGTTTTAATTTATTATAAAATGAACAACGTAAAACATTCATAAATTATGTGAACGGAAGAATTTGTATTTCAAAGTAATATTCATCACGAAAAAAATTTATTAAAATTCATCGCTTTAATAACTGTATATAAACTAATTATTACAATATCATAATATACAGAAATTTTTTCTTCATTCAGGTTTGAAATATTATTGTTAATAATGTATGTAGTTGAGTTATAGTTAAACCATTTACTTAATTGACATCTTTTGTTCTTAATATAATGGTACTTGACTTACTGAACTCTATGCTTTATTGAAAAAATTTGTCTAAACGTCATAGTATGAGTTAGATGCGATCGTAGTGATATCTTTTTAATGAAACATAAATATCTATATCACAAAATTTTAGAATTGGTTTTTATTTCTTAGCGATACAAGTATTTCAAGTATTTTGGTAATTTATCATCACTCTTTCATTAGTATGCGTAAAAAACGAAAGCGATGAAGAAACTATTCAGTCATAATTGGTGAGTTGGTGATATGTAATTTTCGCTTATTTAATTTATCTACTTAGTTTTTAATGTTTTATTATAATTATTCTCTTCAAGGATGTTGTTGCTATTCTTTTATTAGTATTTATTCTTTTATTAGTATTTTATTTTTTCATTGGATTGGCTTATTTTGTTAATTTCAGTTTTATGTTTATTTTTTTTTTATCGAAAGTTTTATTTTTTGTCTTCATTATAGTTAACAATCGTAGGTTATTTATTATATATATTTAACCATTCTATTTAATTGTTAAAGATAGTCCGCATCAAAAGATAAGATAGGTCATTAAAAATAAAATGTTGAGAAACATGAACAGGGAGAATTTTAAACTTAACTTGAACAAAAAGTTTAAACGTTATATAACTTACTGTTAAATTATGTCAATTGTCCAATATAATTTAATTTAAATCCAAAGAAGGTTCGGTTGAAACTATTTGTTGGAGAGCTTATGAACATTTGCACTAATATTTTTGCGTCATTGGTATGTTTAATAGTTACATAAAAAGCGTATTTTTTTTTGTATTTTATGAATCTCACTTAACAGATCACCAAACCTCACTAATAACAATAATACATATATGTGTGTATATATTCGCATTTAAGAGTTTCATTTATAAGCATATTAAATGCCTTATTATAAAAAGTAATTATAATCAATTATACATTATCATTAATTTAAATAAATTTAATAGATAATTTATTATTAAATAATTGTAAGACAAATTAAAAAAAAAAGTACAATAACATCTCGCATAATATAAAAAAAACTAGATTTTATAATACTTAAAATTAAAATTCCGCCGCTTTTTGTCGTTTAATTGGCTATATAAATATCAGGTATAAAGTAAAATTAGAAATAGCAATTGTTTTTTTTTAAAAAAAAAACGACATAAAAAAGGTGATTAAATAATTTACCAATTTTCTATCAATGATTTTTAATGTTCCATTCGGTAAGATCATTCCAATATCACTAGTATGAAGCCACCCTTCAGAATCAATTGCTTGAGCTGTTTGCTCTGGACGTTTATAATAACCTTTCATAACATTTGGTCCTCTTACACAAATCTATAATTATTTGATAAAACATATTTGATTATTGATACAATTAATCCGTAAAAAGCTATATCATTTTGTTATATATGATACATACTTCTCCTCTGGGATTAGGTTTATCTTCAACAGTGTAACCTTTCTCCTCATAATTCACCAATTTGATTTCATTACATGGAATCGGTCCACCAGTATGTGAATCACATCCTGATCGATCAGCTGGTTGATAATCAAAAAACGCATTAAATGTAACAGCACCGCTACACTGAGTAAGACCATAAGCTTGAATAACTTGACATCCAACGGTTAAACGGAGGAAATCAAGTATAGTTTGAGAAATTGGTCCTATCACAATAAAATGTGTGTAATGAGTTTTTCATCACGTTAAAATCAATATTATTTCCTTAAAAAAAAATAATAAATTTAATATATTACCAGCTCCAGTAACAATAACTCGAACTTGACCTCCAAATTTTTCCTTGATCTTATTAAATACCAACATATCCCAAAGTGAATTTGTAACCAACTTTCCTTTTCTTAGATGTTTTAATTTAAATGCATATCCTCTCTCAAAAAGAAATTGATTTCCATATTCTTGTCTAATAGTTTCATGAAATCGAATCAAAAATCGGGGTGTACTAAAAGAGGCGAAAAAAACGAAGATTAGAATCTTAAAAAAAAAAGAATTAAAAAAAAAGAATAAATATTCAAACCTGGTAAAAATGGTAGGTTTAACTTCTTCGGCTTCTTTTAATACAGTAGATGATTTTCCACTATAAAATGCAATTGATGCTCCGGAATATAAAAGAGCAAGAACTGTGATCCTTTCGAACATGTAAGCTAAAATATAAATATAAAATCATGTGAAGGTAAATAGGATTGCAAGAAGTAATAAAAACTACTCAAATTAATTCTTACCAAGTGGTAAATATGATAAATGCTTATCGGAGGGAATGATTTTTTGTGCATTTGGAATTGTCGAGAGGATTCCGGCTAATTAAGAAAATTGTTAAAAAAATTTTTTGTAAAGTACACTTCTTGTAGTATAACTTGTGTTGACTTACCAACATCTGCAACGATATTCTATCATTCAATGTCAAAAGTTAATAAAATTTCCATAGACTATTCATTAAACAACAAATTAACTAACTTACTTCTTGTGTCAATTCAATTCCAATCGGTTCCTATTAAAGAAATAAAAGGAAAGGATCATTAGCTTAACCTTTAAAAAAATAAATTAATTATATTATTTTTACATACGCCTGATGTAGTCCCACTCGAAAATACAATAGTTGCAGTTTCTCCAGGTTCTGTTGATAATAATAAGAAAGTTAAAGTAAGTTGTATTCAAGTCAATTGTATCATCAAATATATATCATGAACAAGGTGAAAAACTTATTATTCTACCAGCTACAACGAATTCCAATTTAGATTGAGAGCCTAATTCTTCAACTTCTTTGAATCTTGTCAAAATTAAATTCAAAGCTTTGGCCTTTTCGCTTTGATCAGATGAAATTGAAGACTCCGTCAATATGACATGTTTTAATGATGCACAAGATGGCGCGGCACTGAAAATAATTGGAAGCGTATCATTGGATACCACTATAACTCCGATTTGTGTAAGGTTTATTTGGCTGATAATGTCATTCAAACGAAGAGGAATACTTGGTATAGCTACTGTAATTAAACTATAATGACTGGCAACTTTTCATCGTTTAAAAAAGAAAATTCATTATTAATTCACGAATAAACATTTCATTAAATGATTCTTAGAGTCATATAAAAAGTTATTATATTTACCCAAATCTGCAATCACCCATTCTTTATAAACAAATATATATATATATATATTAAAATATTATTTTTATGGTTCAGAGGTTTTAATGAATAAAGAAAAATCACTTTCGGTAAAATACCTGGTCGACTATTCATGAAAATCCCAAACATACTCGATGATTTAGGTGTCAATTCTGTGGATTTTATCAATCCTGTTCCAAAATTTACAACTCTTTCGGCAACTTGTTCTAAAATTTAATACAAATATAAAATTTTATTTTATTTTTAATTAAAACATTATTTACTTTCATAATTTGTTACTTACGATATGATTCCTAAAATATTTAATTTTAAAACATTGGATAATGAATTAATTTTTAATTTATTATTTATCATAATTTTATTTTAATAAATATGTTATAAATATATATTACCCAATGAAACCCATTAGTATCCTTGAAACCAAGACAGTCCGTTCCAAGTTTTTTTCCATTTTCGAATAAATCAGAAATAATTTTTATACTTTTGTCAGGACTTGTCATTAAAGGCATGCCATGAGCAGAACTACTTGCTCTGTAGATAGCAGTCTCACCAGGGTTTCGAACTTTAGCACAGTCAGACTGTGAAGTTAATAATAAAGGATGTACATCGGGATTTGGAGCATCACGAATTGAAAGAAATGTAAAAAATATGATTAAAACCAACAAAATAACAGATAAAGTATCAATTTCCATGATTTCTTTTTAGTATATTTATTACAGATCAAAAAAAAAAGAAAGAAACGAAGAGAATTATAAGAATTTATCATACAGGAAAGATTTTCACAAAACTTATAAATTTAATGTTGTACGACGATCCAAAACTTAAATGTTTCCTGGTGTACCAACTGCAGCGTTGCTAATTATTATAATTCTCATTCAGGCAGAAAATCATGATCAAATTCCTATAACCAATAACAAGTTGCAACATTTCATGACCGGAAAAATTCCGGTGTAACATTACCGAGTCGATTTTTTTTTATAAATAAAATCTAAATATTATTTAATTTAAAAATGTTTATAAAATTTACAATTACTTTTTTACTTATTATAATATACAATTCGCTCGAAATTTTCTAATTACCAACACTAATATACTTAAACCGTTAAATAGTAATAAATTAGTCTATTCCAAAATCACCGACAAAACTTGACATTCTTCGTTCGGGTAACATCATGAGATTTTCTTGTAAATCGTCTTCTGACGAATTTGGATCATACATTATTGAAAGATGTCTTAATACATCTTTCTTTGTAATTAATCCCAAAAGTTGTCCTTTCTTTGTAACTAGGGTATATCTTAAACCCTTAAATAGGTAGTAGATTGATTAGATATATACAATATTGAACAATATATTTTTAATAATTATAAATTCTATGATCTTACCATCTTTTTAAACAATTCAATCACCATTTCCATTGGAAACTTATGAGAAACTGTTATTGGTGTCTATAAATAAAAAATAATTAAATAATTCTAAATAATATAATAAAATTAGATTCCCAAAGAGATAATAATTATATTACCTGATCCATCCATGGTTTGAAATCAATAAAAATTGAATCATCAAGTATAGGAAGGTTGCCAGAAAAGTAACAAGGGCTAGACAATAAGATTCCCGGTTTTTTTTTTGCTTTATCTAATCAAAAACAATAACAATTAAAAACAAATTCTTATGATCGTTTATTTAATATCTCAAATTCATACCAATTGCATATCTCAACTCTGAACGCGAAATGTAACCAGTAAGTAACATATCTTTTGCATTATGAACCACAGGAAAGCCCTTATAATCCACGCTATTCAACAGTTTCTCTATATAATCGTTAAAAAATGTGTAAGAATTTACAATATTATAATAATTATCATAATTAACTATATATGTCTTTAAAATAAATAAAAATACCTAGACTATCTAGTGTATGACCCGTTGCGGTTATTACTATTAAGTCATCAACACGAGTCATTACTTGAGAAGCTAATGTATTATACACATATTCTTCTTTGGTATCTAAGAAAGGATATTCACTCATACGTATCCAACCGTCGGAGATGCCTTCTTTATCAAAGGCATCACCAACCCATTTGCTAATCATGACTGTATAATATATAGAAATGATTCTCAGTAAACCGGTACATCAAATTTAAAAAAAAATTGACCATTTCCGCACCTGTGATCATAATAGGCAGTACATAAGTTAATGCGCCTGTTAATTCAAACATAATTACAACTAGAGATACTAAATATAATCAGAAGAAAACAAGTAGTTAATATCTGCTATTATCGTTTGTAAAATTCAATAAAATGATTTCTAACCAGTCATTCGCGAAATTCCTCCAAAAGTTGCAGCTGCACCAACCATCGCATACATTCCTGGTGTAATGCATCGGCCTTCTGGTGCACATGAAGCAAAAAGCCAAAAATTAGGGTTATACCTTAAATAATTAAAAAATGCGTAAATAATTGAGAATATGAAATTAATAATATGATAAATATAAAAGTAATCATTACATATGCCAAGCATGTACGGTCAATCCTACGGCTCTTCCAAAACATGCACCTATTGCCATAGACGGCAACCATACACCAGCAGGAACTTTTAACCCAAATGTAAACGCAGTAAAGAAAAATTTTAAAATAGAGGCAATCAATAGCAATAATGTTGGCTTCCAATGATTTACATGACTATTGAATTATTAATTATAATGGCATTTTAGTTAAAGCTAATTATTAGAAAGAATATAAAATAAGTTTGAATGGTTATAAACTTACTTGCAAAGATTATGATAATCTCCTCCAACGCATTCACGAAATAAATTAGCAACCAATTCAGATGGATTAACCCTCATAAATATGTTTAAATAACTCACAATTGAAGTAAGTACGGACATAAATACAACTTCATGAACACTAAAGAAACGTAACCATGAATCTTGACGAAAAGCTGCAATCTTAAGGTTCATTCTTATAAATAAAGCACCATATAACCCCTACAAATATTAAAAATTGGTTATATAAAATCATTATAATTAAAAATAATAATTAATAATTAATAATTAATTTTTGGGCTACACATACTCCCATAACACCTAATAGTGCGAAAAAGAAAAGTTCGAACGCATGCCAATCCCTATCATAAACAACCTGGAAAAGGACTAACTTTCCCGTTCTAAATGGATTCATGAACTAAAATAGTGCAAAAAAAACACGTCTTCAGCATGTAACGATCCAAGAACGATTGGTTCTATTAATAAAAGCAATAATAAATAAAATCACATACTGCAAGTGAAACAGCAGCAACCATAGCACAAAAGAAACTCCTCCACATGGTTCTGAATGGAAAATAATATGAGACTTCCTAAATGATACAACATTAATCTCAAACTCACAAATAATAGCGACTTAAATATTTGATTTATCAAATTTTTTTCAAATACCTCCAAGCTAAATAAAACGCCACCAATCGGTGCACCAAATGCCACCGATATACCGGCAGCAGCAGCTGCTGATAACACCTCACGCTTCTTTGCTAATTGAGGATTTCACAAAAATAAATTCAATGAATAATAATATTTGATAAATATTGAATTTTAATAATTATTACCTTCATTATATCTAAACTTTGGGAAAATTCGAGGAATTATATTACCACAGCAACAAGCCAAATGAACCAAAGGGCCCTCTTTACCTAAACAAAGACTAGATGCTGCAACTAGGCACTAAAAATAATTTAAATATATATATTAATTCAAAAAAAATTCATTAATCATGACGTTTAAATTTCAAATTAAATTAGATATTAACCACTCCAATGCCTTTGATAACTAATGTCCACCATCCTAAAAATTTTCGGATGACAAAACCTCCTAGAATTGTTTTTATTTCTGGTATACCACTACCTGCCGAATATGGTGAATAAGTTTTGACCAAGTAAGCAGCCGTTGTGGCAAATAATGTCTAAGAACAAAGTATCCAAATATTATAAATATCGGAACAAAATAAAGAGAATTCTTTTATTCTAATCACCAATCTTACCGAAAAAATTATATAAAATAAATAATTTGTCCAAAATTCTGCAGCTACTGATCTTGCTTGAAGGGCAGAATTCCACGTTATCCATTCTCTACATTCATCTTGTTCGTCTATATTGAAATTAATAGTTAACTATTGAATAACATATAAGACATATACCCATTTGAAATTACGTACCATCATAACCCAAACAACAAAATCTTCTATTCAAATAGAATGCAGTTTCGCAATATCCCTCTTTTAAATCACTAAGCCAATCTGAAGTTATATCAATAATTCCAGCAAGAATACCAGATGCGATACCTAACATCAGAATATATCGTATTAAATAACATGGTTTAAAGATCACATTAATTAACATGACACAATAACTCACCAACAACTAAAACTACTATCCACCCTTCCATCGCATCAAACAAAATGTTTAATCTTCCTCGTATACCTTTTTGTTGATGTAATCTTTTTTGTCGTGCGCGTTCTTTTGCAAAATCATGTATCCAATCTTAGATAACCAAAATGAACGATATAATAATTTAATATTTCTTTTCCAACTTTTCCAATAACAGTGGATTCGACTAAATTTATGCATCACGAACCTATTGTCGTAAAATCATCATATGCAACTCTACTACCAGTGCCCTCCATTGTCCATTCTGTCACATCTCCATCAAATTCTTCATCATTATGCTTTCTAAGACTAGTAGAAACATATCCACCCTCAAGATTCGAACGTTTTTTTGGTGTATCAGTTCGAGAAAATAATCGATTACCAACTGAACGCTTACGTTTAAACGTAAAATCATCCATGTCTGTCCTATTTGAATAATTTATTGTCATTCAATATAATTTATAGTAACAAATATAATGTATTAAAAAAGCAAGGAACATTTTCTTTACAATTTTGATTTTAAAGCATCTGCCGCCGAAAGTGTAAGTTGATCAAAATTAGACAAATCGTCCTCAAGGGCGAGAGAATTTCTTCTTGACTCGCCCTGTGAAATGAAAATTTCCGACGCATTAGTTTGGTTTAGCGGTGTTGAACTACTTGTTGTTGAAGTAGACTGCTGGGAGTCGTCAAATATAATATCGTCCATCTTTTTTATGAACCTATTAATTGCAAATTCTTGCTAATAAAAGATATTCCATATTTTATGTTACACGATCAGCGGATCCTCGTAAGATTAATATCGAGCCCTAAGTAAGTAATAAATCAAATAAATTATTCTTTTTTTTTTTTAAAAAAAAAAAATTGAATATATGTCAATAGATTATTTAATAACCTTGGGTCGATAAGTGTACGATTGTTATTTTGAGCCGTTAATTTTGTTAGATGTTCTATCAACTACAGTACGATTTAAACGCACAAATTAAATTATGAAATCTACCTTAATTCGAGCCGATAAAACCAAATCATGTGGCTTAAATGCTGAATAATACAAATAATACATATTGGCTTAGTTGTTTATTTGATCGGCGCTTTTAATCATATAATGGCTATAATTAGAAATTTCATAGAAATGTAATGGTAACAGCAGAAAGTACTATAGTATCTACTATATTATAATTTTGCCAATTTTGGTATATTGATAAATCACATTTGTGGCTAATATAAATAAAATAAAATTAATTAACAGAAATTCTTTTGAAAGTAAAATTTGTTGTCTTCGAGTCTTCGAGTTTGAGAAGCGAAGGTTTTTTTCTTACTAATTTCTTCGAATTATTTACAACTAAGCCCTTATTATATAATTTTATAATCACAAACATTTTATAATTATTGGCTTAGTGGTGGCTTAGTGGTGGCTTAGTCGCTTTTTTACAATACAACCGTTAATACATGTAATAGTCGGTTCTTCGTGAATAAGACGACGTTGACTGTTCATGAAGGATATTACAAAGGGAAAAGTTTAATTTCTTAAGTAGCAAAGATGAGCTTTATGAAATATATATCGTTACCTTCCAAGGAAACAGAACATGATCCACGATTATCTTCTGTGAATGAGACTGGGGATCCTCTAGATTCCCCAAACAGCGACAATGGATTCGGTCACAAAAATAGTGAGGAAGAACAAGAAACAATGCTTAATAAAGAAAGAGGGGAAGACGATACTGTACTTGACATGGAAGAAAATATAGACAGTATGGAATATGGCAAACAAGATGTGAGTTTATTTTTCTCAAGAAAAAAAAAAGATTTATATCCAGAATTAAATTACTAATTTTATGTTGATCAATTCGTAGAAAATCGATAGATCAATTTTACCGTGTTTATGTATTGCTGGAATATTTGTATTCGCCTGGGTTGCCTCGGCCATAATTTATGGATTTTATAGGACAGGTCATATGTCTGGAACTGGTAGCCTTGCTAGCCGAATACAGTTTGATGATTTATATAACGGTAGTTTTATTCCTGAATATCAGAAGTTGGAATGGATTAAGACGGATGATGGTATGTTGGTTCAATTCAGAATTTTTAATTATTCAATTTAAAAACACATGTATGTTTACAATTGAACCAATTTTTTTTAGATGTTGATGGTGCTTTCATATATCGAGATCATGATGATAGTATAATAGTCAAGTATGTCGCAGATGATAAAAAGAAGATTTTGGTCAACGGGAAGGACATTGTCGATGTTAGTATTTAGGACATATACACTTTAATTAATTGTCAGATGAGAGTACTTAACTATATTGTCACATTTTTTAGCCAAATGGTAAACATCTTCATTATAATGATTTTGTTGTATCGCCGGATTCAGAATATGTTTTGCTTACTACTAACAGAACGAAGGTATTGAATATGAAAAAAAATTTTTATTATTATGGCAGAAAATGACGTCACATTAATTAATATACATTCTCCTCTTTAAGCAATGGAGATTTTCACACTTTTCAAATTATTGGATATTCAACATAACATCGCGTTCAACTTTCCCTCTTACAAATCCCATTGACAAAGATCATCAAGCGGTAATAGCGCATGCTCAATGGAGTCCTGTTGGTCACACTGTGGTATGGTTATATTTGTAAATCATTCACGTTTATCTTATTTTAAGATTACTTAAATTCTGATTATTCTATAGGCCTTTATCAAAGACAATGACATGTATGTATCAGTAAATTTAGTAGATGAAAGACGTCTTACATTTGATGGTTCAGCTGTCATTTTTAATGGTATGCCAGATTGGATTTATGAAGGTATTTATTTTCGAATTCAATTAATATATTTATTGAGTATAAAAATTAAGTAATCTTTAAATGTCCGTATTATAGAGGAGGTTCTTAAGACAGATAATGCAATTTGGTGGTCTAACGGAGGAAAACGTATTGGTTATCTTCGATTAAATGAATCAGAAGTTCCCGAGTACGAATTCCCCATTTATCTGACTCATTTTAATGCTACACCCTATCCTAAGGAGGTTGTCATGAGATATCCTAAACCTGGGTATCCAAACCCGATCGCAACTTTTCATGTCTATGATTTGGAAACTCCATTAGCCTCACAATTTGGCGCCATTACTTTTGAAGACGATTTTTCAGACGATGAAAGAATAATAACAGAAGTTATGTGGGCTGGGGACGATACTGTTTTAGTAAGAGTCATGAATCGCGTTCAAGACATCTCAAGGATAGTTCTTGTTAATGTAAATACCCGTAAAGGAAAAACTGTACGCGAAGAAGATGCTGATAAAATGGATGGTGGATGGTATGAAATAGTAAGTTTATTTGTTATTTATTTTCAATATAATAAGAAAATTTTTCTTGGCATTCATATTAAAGGACATATTTATATTATAATACTTTAATTATGTAGAATAGGAGTATGTTTTACGTGAAAAAGTCGGGTAGTCTCGAACAGGATGGTTATGTTGATATTGTGGTTAATAACGGATATGATCATCTCGCCCTATTTTCGCCTGTTGATTCAAATACGCCTAAGTTTCTCACTAGTGGAGAATGGGAGGTTGATGGTAGAATACAAGCGGTTGATTATGAACGAGAATTGATGTAAGAGCCTTGCATGATTTTTAAAGGGCTTGAAATAAGAGTAATTTAAGATTTAACGTTATAACTTTTTCTTTTATTTTTCAGATATTATATCAGCACGGAAAAGTCTTCTATAGAAAGACATCTATATTCCGTAGATTTTAATGGGAAAAATAGAACAGCATTAACAGACATCAATAATGAAGGATTTTATTCGGTTAGTTTTTCACCAGGTGCTCAATATTATAATTTAAATTATGAAGGTCCTGATATTCCCTGGCAAAAAGTATTAAAAATTGGAGACCCTAGTAAGTTCAATAAAAATAATAATAATAAATTTTTTGTTAAATTTTGCGGTTAATCGTGGTTATATGTTTTAGATTTTGCATTGGTTTTACATGAGAATGATGGCCTCAGAAAACTTATGGGATCCCTCGAAACTCCCACAAGAAGACATCTAACGATTGAAAGTGACGGAAACAGTAAGTTTTATTTTTCAAGTATTAGATTATATGGAGTAATAATTTTGACTTATGTATTTTGCCAATTAGTTCTCAATGTTGTCGAAATAAGACCACCTGGAATGGATGAAAGCGGAAAAACAAAATATCCAGTATTATTCAATGTTTATGGAGGTCCAAATTCCCAGCTCGTTCAAACAAGATTCAAAATTGATTGGCATGTGTTTTTAGCTTCATCAGAACGATTAAAATATATTACAGTAATAGTAGATACACGCGGTACAGGGTTTAAGGGAAGAAAATTTAGATGTGGTGTTAGGAAACATATAGGTGATTTTGAATCAAAGGATGTAGTTAATGCTGGACGTTATTGGTCAAAATTACCTTATGTTGATTCAAATAAAATGGCAGTTTGGGGCTGGTCATATGGAGGGTTTTTAACTACAAAAGTTATTGAATTAGATTCTAGAGTCTTTCAAGTTGGAATGGCCGTTGCACCCGTTACCGATTGGAGGTAAAAATCGAAATTTTTAAAAATTATAATTTTTGTGCAATACTTACTTATTTTTTATTTTTTATAGATACTATGATTCCATTTATACTGAACGTTATATGAAGACACCGGCACAAAATCCAAATGGCTATGAACATAGTGCTATTACTAATATGACAGGTTTCGATAATGCCAAATTTTTGCTCGTGCATGGAACTGGTGATGGTAAAGAATGAATTTTTTTTTATACAATGTGATTGAATTTTTGATCAACAAGTCATTCGTTTTATTAATATAATAATCTTTTTCGTTTTTATCAATTTAAAATTTTTAAAATAGACAATGGTTAAGTATAATGAATATTTTCTTATCATAAAAATTTTTTTGGTCTTTACACTTAAAATATTAATATATATATGTATATGTTTTTATAGTTCACTTCCAAAATACCGCTAATTTAATTGATAGGTTAACACTTGCTTCGGTCCATAATTATCGTGTACAATTCTATACCGATAGTAATCATAATATTGATTTACACAATGCTAATAGAGAAGTACGAATTTTTCATCCTTTTACTATTTTTATTATTTTGATTATTATATATTAATATTTGTAATTTAATGGTTTTTGTAGCTTTATTATTTACTTACGGAATACCTTTGGCAGAGTTTTGGAACTGGAGGAAAAAATGAAAATTAAAATATTTCTGTAAATACCTTTGCATTGTAATTTATTTGTCCCTTATTTGTATCACAAAATTAGGTATTTTTCTCAATTTTAAAAAAGTATGTACATTTTAAAGGTGAACATTTTACACGTGGGTGGGTTACTTGTTCGCGGTTTTCATTTACTCGACAAACTTTAAAAATAATGAAAATGTTTACTTGTTTTAACACGCATTTTTTATATATAATCAAAAATAAATTATTATTTTAGTAATAACTCAGAGCTAGATTAGACAGCATTAATAAAAAAATTATCATATATTATGTTTCCTGGGTTAATAATTGTATTTTCACGTGTATTTTATTTCATGCGTGTTTCCATTCTTTTAACCATGGGGGAGATCATTGTTAATTGTTCCAGATATTATTTTGGCGGTAAACTTTAATAATATTGTATCGTGAGAAAGTAATTGTTTTGAATATCTTTCAACAATGAACAGTTATAAATGATTTGAATGTACGCCATTGAAAGTTACAATGACTCACACACAAACAGTATAAAAATATACACATAACGCACATAACGTTTTTTTTTCCAGATTCTTTTCTCAATTTTTTCAATTTATAATCAGTACATGAATAACATAATAGTTTCAAGAATTTTTATTCGATATAGTATATCTCGTCTCTTGACCGAGCTTATTCCACATAATATATAATATATATAATACATTGTGATTCTTTATTATGTAAAACGTGTCGTTAACCTATTTGATCAATCATATGGAAGCAAAAAATGAAAAGTTATATTATTTCAACGAATCTTAACGAATTCAAAAGTGATTTCAAAAAATTTAAATCAATAACTGGAGAATGTTAAATATGAAGTCAAAAAATGAGCGGTGTCGAATCAAAAATGATGAAATAGGTATAAAGATAACTAATATGGAATTAAAGATGAATGATATGAAATGGAGACTTAAATAACTAAAATAACTACCATATAAAAACACCACTTTTACTTTTACAACGTTGGCAGGGACGACGAGTCGACGACGACGACCTTGCTCAGAATCTTTGGCTGGGGCGTAAACCTAAAACTAAAGATATTATAAAAGGAACAACTAAATGTCTCAATGTCTTATTGTATGGTACTGTTTTTTTTGTATTCTTTACGAAACTTTTTTTAAACGCCAAATTTATTACACCAGATAATATTCATCTTTTAATGTAATGTTGTAGTAATAATGTTTTATTACATAATTGAAATGTGCAATAATTAAAAAAATGTACTCATCGCCAATAGCGATGCACTCTGGTCAAAATTAATACATGTGACATTTAAAGTGGGGAGTGAAAAATAGAAAAAGAATATACATAGAGGAGTGTGACTGATTGACACGGGTGACAAAAAGAAGCACGCGATGAAGCCGATGAATAAATGACAACTTAAAAATTTATCGTCCAAAGATGCATATAAATATTTCACATTGATATTAATGATAAGAACCTTATTATGGTCATAAAATCATTTTGTAGGTTATTATTAATTATAGATATTAACAATAAAAAAAAAAATTTATATATTCATCATTTTTTTAATTAAAAAAAAAGGAAAAAATGATTAATCCAAAAATCATTTCTTAATAAAGAATAAATCATAAATACAATAATTATTCCTGCGAAACGATAAAAGAAAAAAATGATAATAAACTTGATTTTTTTTTTATTTTATTTTTGCTTATTCAACCACTTTTTTTCCCATTTGTTTACAGCAGGCACATTTGATACTTTGTGATTTTTACTCCTTTTTAAAAAAAAGTATAGATGCAAATATTTGTCGCATCATTATCATCCTTGGTTGATAAATTGATAAATAATAAATTTTTTTTTCCTTCTTTTCTATAAACGAACGAAAAATATTTTTTTCAAAATTCTACCCTAACCAACTTTTTTACAGGTTTTAGCTGGATTCTTCAAGGTTTTTTTTTAATTGTTTTATTTAATGCCAATACATTATTTTAAATTTTAAGGAAATTGGGTATGTTGAATTTTATTTTCATTTTTTTTCATTTGCTCAAACTGTTCCTTTTCTTCTCTTTTGGACTTTCAAGATGGAAGGTATTCACTTTCTTCTTGTAGACTCCCTATGACTTCAATTTTGGCATTGAATATTTAAAATGAGTGAAGCTTACAATTTTTTTTTTAAAAAAAATAAAAATAATAATTTTTTTTATGGGATCCTTCAGGTTTTATTTTTCAACTGAGTTGGCAAGTTTCAAAATTGAGTATAACTTACGTAATTCTTTAGAAATGCTTACTAATGTTCTAATGTTCTGTTGGTTTCTTTTTTCTTTTTGTAGATTCAATTTTGGGCGCTTATAAAAAATTGAGATATGTTTTATCTGTCACTTTTTTTTTTGATAAAAAAAATAAATGACCTCAATTCAATTGATAAATCTGTTTTTTGAGATTTTCTTTTTTATTTTTCTTATCATTAACATTAAATTAATTTGTAATTACCCGCTTTTTTAGCAGTATCACGTTTGAATTTTGTGTATTTTTCTCATTATTTGTTGCACCATTATCACTTTTGATAAAAAAGATAAATAAAAAAGAAATTGAAAGAAATTTTTTTTTCCTAATAAAGGAAACAAATAAAACTTTTCTTGAAAATAAAACACGAAAAAAATTATATATGTACAGTATATAATAATAATAATGATGATGATGATGATGATAATATAAATGATTTTATTAATATTTTATTTTTTTTAAACGCTTTTTCTCTAGTACTTTTTCAATAATAAAAAATAAATGCCCACTCAAATCTCTATTATTATATATATCAATCATATTTTCTTAATTATAAATTGTGCTTGGGGATGAAATTTCTCGTAAAACGAATATTCTTATATAAGCGAGATAAAATATTGGTATGAAACTGGGGGTTTAACCGTTATTTTAAATTTGGAAGTACATTATATTGTAGAATGAAATGGATCGGCAATATGCATAATTATGGAATTCTTTGTACGGTGAAATAAAATTTAAAACGTTGAAAAAAAAAATAACAAAGAAATAATAAATATTTCTCTCTTGTAGCTTAATTATAAAATGACTTCAGTAAAAGGATGGATTAAGAAAAAGATAAGGAATGGGTATATTCGCTATTTTGAATATGATGAATTTAAAAAAATTGGCGAAATTGGTAGTGGAAGTTTCGGTAAAGTGATTAAAGCAAATTTGGATAATACGGGATTGGTCGCACTAAAAATTATAATTAATAAAAATTCAGATGAACTTGATGAGGTTAATAAAGAGCTTATCAAGGAGGTAGAAATTGTTCTTTTTATGTTTTACAGTATATTAGCTTGATAATATACATATAAATAATTAATTTTCGGTTTACCATTTAGTTAAAGCTCCTTCGTGAGGTTGATTATCATCCAAAAATCAATCGCTGTCTAGGAATAACAAAAGGTTTATGTTAAAAAAAATTTTTTTTAAATAACTTTACTTAAACAGTTCAATCTAACTTATTTATATTTAAATTAATAGATTCTGAGAATTATATTTTGGTGTTGGAATATGCCAATGGAGGAAATTTAAGAAAATATTTGGAAAAAAATTTTACTTCTTTGAAATGGGAAGATAAAATTCAAATGGCATTGGATATTACTAGTGGATTGAAATTTTTACATTCCAAAGGAATAATTCATAGAGACTTGGTAAAGGAATATTTATTTATAGTATTTTGTTTATGATTTCGATGATAATTTTTAATAAATATTGTTCAATCATTTTGTAGCACTCAAAAAATATATTAGTGAATGATAAAAAATTATTAATTGCAGACCTTGGATTATCTAAAAAGCTAGCGGAAGCTACAACTCATACAAAACATAATGAACTTGAGGTACTTGCATATATTGAACCACAATGTTTTAAGGATATTAGGTATAAAAAAGATAAGAAATCCGATATTTATAGTTTAGGTGTTTTATTATGGGAAATTTCAAGTAAGGGACCTCCTTTTTCTGACTGTCCACGGAATTTACTTAGAGATCACATTAAAGATGGTAATAGAGAAAATCCAATTGAAGGTACACCTCCAAAATATCAAGAGCTTTATCAAAAATGTTGGGATGGTAAACCGGAATCAAGACCCGATATTGAAAAAGTACATGAAATTTTAAGTCAATTATCAATAAATACTGTGGAATATTCCGAACCATCACAACCTTATATTTGCGATACTGCTAATATACGTACTGGTGGACATAGTGAATTGACTATTCCTTCTGGTAAGTTTAATATATTAATTATGTTAATTAGTAACAATGATTTTTATTAATATTTTTTTTGCACATTTTTTAATCAATAAGATGATAACAATTCGTCAGTTGTACAAAATAAAGAATTGTCAGGAAAAGTAAATACTGTACAACCTCAAATTACTAATGAAGAGCAAACTTCAGCTAGCAATTTAGCTGATCAGTTAAAACAAAATGAACTGATTAATCGGCAAGCTCAAATTAAAATTAGTCAATTAAATCAAGAAAAAAATAATTTGAAAGACCAATTAGCCCAAACAGAAGCTTATATTTATGAATTAAAATCTCAGCAGGAAAATATAATTAAACAAAAAAAGCCTATTAGAAAATGAATTAAGTCAATCCCAAATTATTTGTAAACAAATAAAAAATGAAAATCTTAAGTTAATAATGATTACCAAAACTTATTCTGAAAGATCTCAGATGGAAATTAGAAAACAGTTAAAAGAAAGTGAATTAGTTAACTTACAACAAAGAAATTCTCAAATTGAACAAGATTATCAAAATCTAAAGCTTACCTCAGCTGTACAAAATAGAGAATTTGCAGAAGTAGAAGAAAATACTTTACAGGCTCAAATTACTCGTTCACAAAATGAAAAGCGTGCTTTAGCTTACAATCTAAATAAAGTGTTGAAACAAAATGAACTGATTAATCAGCAAGTTAAAATTCTAATCAATCAGTTAAAACAAAAAAGAAAGAATTTACAAGATAAATTAGCCCAAACAGAAGCTTATATTCAAAAATTAAAATCTCAGCAAGTAAGTTTAATTAAACAAAAAGAGCGATTAGAAAATGAATTAAGTCAATTCCAAATTAATTATGGGCAGTTAACACAAGATAAAATTAATATGAGTAATATGATTGTAGGTTTTTCGCAAAATCACAACTTTTTTACTAAATTGAAAGCCAAATTGGAAAAAATTACTCAATTGGAAAAAGAAATTGCTCAATTGGAACAAAAATTAATTAATGAAGAACAAATCAAAATGAAATTAATCCAAAAGTTACAGAGTAAAGAAAATAGAATAAATGAATTAGAACAAAACCTAAATATTTTTCGTCATCATTTATAATTTATAATGTATCAATAAATTTGAAAATTGTATTTTTTTAATAATGTATTAAATGTATATCTTAATTATGTATTTTAATTACATAATAAATTTGTGCATAATTTATGATTAAAAAAAAAATTCACGTTAAATTTATACATTATTAGATGGTGTACTTCCCAGATTATGATAAACAATTTTGCTCGAAATTACTTCAGTATTATCGCACGGTTTATTTTCACTATCGTACAATATTGATATCAATAGTCGATAGCTTATTTGAGCATTGGTATTTATATTGGTTAACGTCACGTCGTCACGAAGTGACATTAACCAAAGATTTCAAGTTATGCATTCGGTAATTTAATAAGAACTAAACCGTTATCACTGTTCTCTTTATTTTAAGTCAAAATTTGCCATTGAATATCAAAGATAACAAATAAAATTTCTTACAGGTAATTCTGCAATTAAATTTTTACTAGTTCGATGAAATATTAGTTAAATACTAGTTAACTTACAAATCACCATTTAAATAGTAGCACTACTGATTCGTTATAGTGTAGAACACGTTTCGTTTTCCGCTATCCTAATATTTAAAGAAAAAATAACAACATATTTTATACTGTTAATGTGCGTAATTGAATGCAAAATTATAAGGTATTATCTGATTTTGCAAGTACAGCTAGTAAATTAAATAATTATATAAAAAAAGTGTTCATCCTCCGATATAAAAATTAAAATTTTTTATATAATTATCTGATTCTATTATTAATATTATATCTAATCATATACTGTATCTCAAGTTACATTTTACCTAAACGATTTTTTTAAATTTAAATTAAAATTTATAACAAGAATATATATATCATTATCTTAGTTATCTTAGTTTCCAGTAATTCGAAATACTTCATAAGGAAAATCCGGAACACCACGATAAAAGACTGGAAGACGTTCTAAATTAACCTTTGAAAGAGGTCTTGGACGTTTTGCATTTCCAATTACCCATGGTTTGAGTTTATCAGTTCCTGTTGCATTAGCACCAAGTAGAACTGTAATTCGTGTCTTATCTTTCTTTCTACCTGGAACTGGTTTGGTTGAAAGTGTTTGACTTGGTGACATTCGATAAAAAAGGCCCTATAAGATACAAAATAAAAAAGGAGATAAGGAAAAGATAAAGGAATATAAATAATAAATGGTAAGACTTACTGTTTCATCAATATTATAAATTTGGTCAAGAATATATCGGCTTAGAAGTTGCTGTAGTTTTGTTCGTTCTTCTGGGAGAGAAGCTAATGGTGCGCTTTCTGACTCTCCATGTATATGATACCTACGGATATTATTGCGTTGTTTGAATTTATATAGCCAACCATTAGAAAATACCAACTCATTTTCCTGTATATTAAATGCTTGAGCAAATATCTTTGCTTTTTCTTTAATTAACAAATCAGTTAAAATAACACCTCCAGCTGTAACATTCTCCACCCATAAATTCATGGCTTGATCGAGTATCGGAAATTTGACCGCCTTATGTCTAAACGTCTTACTAGAATCTTCTGTATTTATGATAGCTGTCCACTTGTCACTTTGTAACAAAATTTTCGATATAGTGCTCCTGTCAATTGTTAAATTGGGATACACTTCATTAAAGTGGTTTGCAATATCTACATGACGTTTATTCTTATTGGCCTTTCCCCATTCGCAAATTTGACGACAAAGCTATACCCAAAATATGGATGTCTTCAGTTACTTGATCTATTACACCATTTGCTATCTTAATATCATTATTATAGTAAAACATTTTATAATTGAATATACTTCTTCAGTAGATTGGTTAGTCCATCTGCAGTATCTTGTTGGGTGTTTGATAATATAAACTAGTAAAGTACTTATAATTCAGCATTTGCTATTAAATTCAGGAAGAAGAGAAAGAATTGTGGTCTTTAAAATATCATCCAATATAAGAAGTAGACTAAATCCTGCCGGCATGAAATGCAGAAGTTACTCCTGTGACTTATAATTTATCAATAAGCCAAAGCATTCTTTTGAGTATCATAAAAAAATTTGTCAACCAAGATGATTGTTTACTAATTGATGATAGTGTTATGCCAGTTCTTGAATGCTTATAAAAATAAGCGTATATGTATATGGTAAGCAGAAGGAATAATAAATAAAATAAATGTTAATAAATGTTAACAAACGCGTAGTGAAATAAGTTATATAAAAACACTAGTAAGTGTATCACTGTCAATCAATTTACGAAGGTAACACAATGAAACAAATGTAAATTCAATCAAATGCGAATACGGTAATGCACACACTAGCATATACACTCAGACGCAATTATTGATTCACAATGGAACTAAACTCTAAAATAAACAATGAGATAACTTCTTTTAATAAATGCTTTATTAAATTCAAAACAAATTATCTGTTTTTACATTGACTTGGAACACATCTATTTATAACAATAAAATCTATGCTAATCATGTTTAATATATTGTATAAATGCTACATGTTTAATAAGTGTTATATATTAAATATATTAAATATGTGCTATATGTTCAATATGTTGCATATGTCATTAAACATATCGAACATTCGTAACATTTGCAACATTCGTAACATGATCGTCGGTCACATGATCATTCGATTAACAATAGGCATGTAATTTTATGGGAATCAGCTTGCCAACACTTAAAAGCAATAATTTTATACTTGTCCAGTATTTTTTTGCAGTCCTTTAACCAATGTCCTTTTTCAAAGCAAAATGTGCAACTGCATTATTATACTTTGCATCATTCAGAATATGAATTTTATGTTTGAATGCATTATCAAGAGTTTTTGAGATTGTTCACCTATGATAGCTAGACTTTGTATTATTAAGAAATATTAAATTATAATATATAACAAGACAAATACAGAAAATATAGAATACAACCAATACAACTTACCATAATATTTTGAAGAGATATAGAGATTTGCTTAACAATTAATTTATTTATATCTGGATATCACAGCTCTTCATTGTACTTTTAAAAGAAATATTAATCATGTTTTTTTGGATTTGGTTAAAACTTTTCTCCATCATTTTATAAAAATAAATATTAATGAATAAGTGGTCAAATATATGAACTAAATATTTGTTTCATAAGTTTATAGAAGTCTGCAGGAGTAATAATAATATTATTGGAATTAATATCAATTATTTTAGAAGTATATTTCTTTCATAGTACATAGCCATTGACTTTTTTTTTTAAGAACTTTTCAAGAATTCTCCATGCCCTCTGACATGTGTATATTAGTAACATTACACATTTCTTCCATTGATGGATAGATTAAAGTTTCAATCAGTTTTTTTTGTAATTTTAGTGGAAGTCATTACCAATTGTCAAGGAATACCAATTTTCTGAGTTGATGAGGATTTTATTTCCTGATATTTATTGTTTACTTTCTATCTGTAAAGTTTTGAATAAGATTTTATAATAAGTCACTGTTCAAAACACTATACGTTTTGTTCACTAGTTTGTAAAGTGGAGGTAATAGTTTTGTAATTATACACTCTTTCTGTTCAGCCCATGTACGTTCATTATCTATTTTATACACATACAACTAATTCAATAACTTTTGTACTAGAGTTTCTAATAATATGAGCTATTTGCACATTTCTCTATTGTTGAAATCAATAATTTAAAAAAGCTTGTTAATGAGAAATTATGAATCCATGAACTTCATTCAGCACCTCTACGACTTCAATGGAACAATCACTATTCACTACATTGTATTAGATTTTATACTTCACACTCTTCAAGCGTATTTGTGAAATGAGATAATGAATTCTATTAAGTTTTGAAAATATAATGACCTGCATACATTTGCCATTGATAACCATTTTATAACATAAGCCAGTTCATCATGTCTATGATAAACAGCATTATTTAAAATAATAAAACCCAAAAAAAAATAAGTATCCTCTTCCATAAACGAGAGTGCTTGAATACAATCGCGAAGTGAAATTTTTGATGATGCCATCGTTTCTTTGATGATTCCACAGACAAAAGGCAAAAAAGTAAAATAATTGGTGGTATTTATATAGACGAGGACTTGCAGATGTAAACATCCGTAATGCTGTTGACCTTCCTTTTATATTACTTCTTAAAATGATAAATGGTTTTTGTACATTACTTCTTTTACTTCTTAACCTGCTGATGTTTAATAACTGTTGAACTTCCTTTTATATATAACATAGCAGAAACTTATGATTTTAAGACAACACTTTCACTATGATGTAACATCATGGTTGTAATAATGTAACAATGCATTTTACATTAATGCAAAGTTACAATACACTCACGATGCTGCGACAGTGTTGTTAGGTATATCGTAACGATACTGTGAATTTAACTTTTTCAATGTTATTAAACGGTAAACTATTTTAATATTAATAAATTTCAGAATTGTCAAAAACATAGTTATAATACTTGTAATTGCATAGTGATAATATTGAAACCGTATTAAAACGGTGTGATACACTAATACTATACTAAATTATCATTAAATAATCATTAGTAATCATATAAAAAACAATGTTTACTGAACAATATATGTATTATTTTATCAATTTAAACGTAAATTTAACTATCTTTTAACATTAAATGTACATAATCAAATGTAAATATACAGATAATTGATTTAACAATTTTATGTAAATTTGAAATTACAATGAAATAAGTATAACGTTTATTATAAAATGACTTGTATAGAGACTTTTATACACGTATTAAACAAAAACATAAATATAGAATCATAAACTTCGTAGCCACGCTCAATTAAGGCAATGTATTACTAGACCTACACTAAAGATGACTTTAGCAAGGCTTTCTTTGTGGTTTTAAAGAAATTTCATACACTTTGCCAGCTGGTGAGATAGCTTATGACTTCTAACCTCAAATCAGTTTATACTTTGTCTAATTTTTATTGAAATGCATAATTACATCAAATCCAAAGAGTTGAAGAACAAACCATCTGAAAAAAGTAAGATGAATATTAGTACTATTTATTAAAAGAAAAATAAAAGAAAAGAGTTAAATATCTTACAAAATTCGCGTACAAAGATACCATACATGCACCTAAAGAGCCAAAGACTAATCTAAAGTAATGAAAATGAAATTGTAGGTTAATGTTTTGTTAAATAAAGATGGAATTTAAAAATATAAAAAAAACATACTATTCTCACGTCCAAAGACCTGTGAATGTATGTTAAAGAATAATTTAATAAATCACTTTTCTTACCAAAATCCCACGCGTCTAAATATTTGAAGACTACAAAAAAGAAATAATAAATAATAAAAAAAACCTTACCAACCAAAGCTAGATATTGTATTTCATTTACAAAAAGAAAAAAATGAAACTTTAATAATTGTTTCAATAAGTAAAAGAAAAAATGGTAAAAAAGTTTTTTTTTTAAAGAGAAATTTAGGAATCTGTGTCTAAGGAAATTCAAAGCAGCCACTAAAAAAAAAAGTAAAAGAAAAAAAACACAAGAAAGGGAAGGTGAAAAAACTAAAGGAAAAAGAAAGGAGAAAAAGAAAGGGGGAAGAATAAAAGGAAAAGAGTGGAAGATGAAAATGGAAAAGAGGAATTATGAAAGGGAAGTGAAAGTTAACGAAAAAAAAAGATTTTAAAAGCTTAATTATGCAGTCTGCAGATCATCAATTCATCTTATTGCAATTTTCAAAATGATCATTTTATTTACGATGTATTTTTATAGGGTAATATGAAGTCAAAAAAATTAAACTTCATGAAACTATTAAATAAACTTAATTTATTTCATGTCAAACTCTAATCAACACTGGTAAAAAAGGAAAATTTTGATCGGATTACATTTTGTATCACGTGTATCACGTGAAATATTATTAATATTCGATCTCTGATTTTTTTTTTAACTAAACTTTCTCTCTTTTGCTCTTTCTCTTTCGTTCTTACTTTTCCTCCCCTTTCGTTAACTTTAGAAATACAAAAATTCCAAGAAAACAATATCCCAAGAAGAAAAAAAAATAAAGTTTACTAAAAATATGGAGACAGCCAGGTGGGTGTTTATTTTTTTCTTTTTTTTTAGGAGACCGGCTCTTATGATCTTTAGACGTTTGGAATTTTGCATTTGGGTTCTTCTTTAAATCTTTATTTTAATAAAAGTTTATTAACTAACATTTTATTCATTATTTCTTTTAGGCTTTTTATAGGAATCTAGCTCTAAACTCGAAGATACCAAATATTCTGGTAAGTTATCATACCAATAACTTTTTAGTATAAAAAAAATTTAATTTTTTGTTTTCTATTTTGTAGGGACTCCAGCTTCGGTTATGGACAGATTCCTTAGTAAGTTTGATCACTTTCAAAAACTTACTTTAAAAAAAAATTTTATTAATTATTATTATTATTATTTTTTATTGAAGGACTTTTGCTCTGATTTAACCACTGGCAGAATTCTGGGAAATAACTTTAAAAACTATGAAACCTGAGTAAGTTTTCAAAAATTTTCAAAATCCATTTTAAAAAAAATGTTAACTTTTTTTAATTTTTGTAGAATTCACTCGCTAACGTTAAATTTGGGCTTTGAATGCAGACTAGTTTGAACGGAATGTATGTAAGATGTTACATTCTGATGTATAAATATGAAAGACTAAAGCTATCTTTTTTTCATTGTTAAACACTTCTATTTTAGGATCATACTATATACCGTAAATTGACTGTTGAAGTTGAATTATTGAAGCAGATGACCTGACCATAGACATGTAAGATTCGGCCTCTTTTAATCCATTTCAACATTTATTTTTTTAATGAAACATTCGTTAATGTATCTATTTTTTTTGTAGGTTCAGTCCTAGGTTCGGATTCAATGGAACATTGGATATTAGGAATATGTTTAACATTCTTCTTATTTCCTATCTTATAGGTTCTGGTTGGTTTTGACTTTTGAATTATGTTTCTTTTATTTCTATTTAGACATTTTTATCCATTTTATACAAGAAATTATATTAATACTTAATAATGTATAATTAGTGTTGCAATGTAATATAGCATTATTTATTTTATAAAATATATATAATCAAAGTATGTTTAGAACGTTGTAAATAAATAATTGTATATTGACTGTATATTCGTAATAGTGAAATTGGTATAGTGAATTCGTTGTTGCAGTAAATTAAAAAAGCATAGTGGCGATACATTTTCTCACTTTTACAATGCGTCGTATGACGTTCAATAACGACGCACAAAACAACGGCTTAATCACGTGATTTTGGCGTAGTACCAACGTTGTTTAAAAATATGATGTTTCTGCAATGAAGTCCAAATCAAAATCCACAAGTTTTCCTAAAAATGAGAAAATAAATTATCCTTATTTTTTAATAAAAATTACAACATTCTTTATTTTTATTAATTGAGTGTTATTAACTATTAAAGTTGATATCTAACTCTTGGTAGTAAGAAATGTATCTGATTCTTATATTTAGTTGCAGAAGCATGCTAGAAATTTTTATTATATTACTATTAATTTTTTTATGAAAGTACTAGATTTTGGTATAAGTGTTTTGAACAATATTGATCTTTTTTTCTGGATGAGTAACATATTCACGGATTTGCTCATATAAGTACCATTGTCATTCTGCAGATAATTTCCTTGGCAACAATATATTTGGAAAACTAATTGAAAAAGTTATATTTTTTTAAGAATTAAAATTTCTCCATCAACTTTTGTTTGAACATTTACTATTTCAATTTTTTCATTTAAAATTTCAAAATAATACTGCTGAATTTCCATTTAAACCATAAATTGTTTGTGCTGTATTAAATCCTCCAGTAGTAGCATTATGAACTATTTCTATCATATCTGAAAGATCTTAAATTTCTGAAACTCTCATTTTTAATTTAATTAATCCAAAAAATCCATTAGGAGAAAATTTGTATGACCAGCTAACATAAAGCAGTATTTAATCCAATCATGTAAACTTACAATTGATCCATAATTTTTGATTATCCAATAGCTATTCACCTTGTTTTGAATTATAGGCAACTTAATAACAAATGCACATCAGAGCAGTAGAGACAAAATATTTTTGATTCTATTTTTATTTTTAAAATTTATTTTAATTAGTTTTAAGATAATTTTGATGAATAAACAGGATGCATCTATTAATTGAAGCAGCTTGGTTCATCTTAAAAAGTTTTCTAAATGGAATAATATCATTGCAACCTTGTTTTGATAAAAATGTGAGTTGTGTATGATATCCTATTCTAGGGATAATAACCATATTAATTAGTTAAAGAAGTTGTTTATCAGTAACTTTCTCTTTCTTTAAATTTTCACACATTGAAAAAACTTCATCTTTAGCTTGTTGAATAACATTTTCTTTCCTTAGCAAGATTAATCATACTCCAAGAAAATGAATAGATTCATTTCTACATGCTGGTCTAATATATATTTTGTAGGATTTAATGCTGTTGGCCAAGAAGTTTTTAAAAATAAGAATATGACTCTTTATTAAATAATGAAAAATTGGATGAATATTATATATAAAGATAGTTTGAGTGGTACTAACAAAGCTATACCAAAAAATACCAAAAATACAACACTTTGCATCATTCAGAATATGGACTTCATGTTTAAAAATCCTTATATAGTAGAGATAATAATTTTGATAAATTCAGTTACTTTAAATAAATGCTTTTAAACTTATAAGACTTTTCAAGTTGTTTCTTTTAGAAAGCCATAATAGTTGAATATGGATTTTTTTTGTCCAATATGTAATTGTACTTGAGTCTAAGCTTAATTTTTCACCTTCTTTTGCGAAATATGACCTGATTTGGAAGTAACAATGTTGAACTGCAACTTATTGAATTATGTAATTCTAAAAAGTATAGGTGGAATTCCACCTTGTTTTAATATCTGTTATAAACATCCTTATCAGACATAACCTTTCTACACATATGGCGTTCTCTATTTATTTGAAATTTTGGAATATTATTTTTACAACTTTAGATTTAATTGTGATACCTTTTTTTGTCTCTTATTTAGTTTTATATTATCCTGGTTGTATTGTTGTACTGTTGTACTGTATACTAACAGTATTATTTTTTTTTCTTACAATAACAAAGAAAAAAATATGCCATTATGTATTTTTAATAGTGATTAATAAAGAAGGCTTTGAATAATTAATTGTAACAATATTAATGATTTGTTTCATAAATATTTAAATAAATAATATAATTAATAGTTAAAACAAGATACTTTACTAAGAATGTTCGGAAATAAAAATGCAGATTTTCCAATAATAATATGAATATTTAAATAAAGCTATCAGAGCAGTAATATGTTGCTTGAAAGAAATCCATGTAAAACTTCAAATAATCATGCTTTGTCAGTTTGTAAAATAAGAATGAAGCAATAAGGATATTAGAAAATGTGCCAAAACCTATAATATATGATAGGCCAGTTCAATTGTTTAGCCATTTCACAATCATATAGACTTGGTAACTCATTATTGAATTTTATATGTATTTTCTACAATATGATAGATTCTTTCAAATGTAGTATCATATGCAGGAGTTGCGGTTAATCCTTTGACCTTTTGGATATATAATAAATTTTTATTTTTAAGAATTATTAGAATTCTTATAACTCTTTCAACTGGTATAAGAATATTTAGTACCATAACGTTTGAAAGCCGCAGTAACCATTTTACTCGTGACGTTTAGGTCACTTGAATGGTGCGGCGATTTTGCGCAGTAGTAATATCTTTAGTGATAGGAGGTTTGATCTGATTCCAGATAATAAGTTTAATAGTTAAATAGTAACTATTTTAAGAATTCTTATATATAACTCTTTCAACTGGTATAAGATATCAAAATAGTAACAGTTTTTCATAAGTGATGTAAAAGAAGGGGGAAAATGAGCTCTTTTAATTGACTTTCAACTTATGCTAAGCCCAATGCTATCACTATGTTACCTGTACACGAACTAAGGCTAAGCATACAAATATAGCCAAGTAGTTATAATTATCAAATATATTTATCCAATAAGAAATAAATATTATCAAATAAAAGAAGTATTAAACTATTTTGTTAATTAAATTTCAAGTACTGGTCCGATTGGCGGTGCTAAAGATGCTAAGCCGAGATAACTTAGACCGAGGCTTATAATTACGGCAATTATAATTATAGCAAACTTATATGGCTTAGTTTTTGACTCACATTATAACGTTTCAATATCAAACTATCACTAAATTGACATTTGACACATAAATTTCGTCAGAGGTGAGCATTCAGATACTAAAGACTTGACAAATAATAGTTTTTTTTAATAATGTTTAATGAAAATTCCAGAATTATTTTGATGCGTAAGATGTAATTAGTTATTACTATTATTATTATCATTATTTTGATATAATGAACCGTTTATTAAAACATCTAACAGAACAGTATCTAAGGTTTGGCCGCGATCAAAGCCGATATCCCATACGATATCGCTGTAGTATCATTACCTAGAAGAACTCAATGATGAATGTATGTGTAATTAATTATTATTAGTTATTTATAAGAATCAATTAATAGCTTTGAATAGGCTAAAATTTGAGTCTATTTCTGCAATAAACTAATTTTTTACTGAAATAACGGAAAATTGTATCTTTGTATTAGGTTTATTAGATAATTAAATAACTGAAATTATTCTTATTACTAACATTTTGCAATCAATTTTATAACAAACAAGACTCTATTATATCCACAAATTATTCAGAGTAAACCTGTCACAATAAATTTATCATAATCTAAAATATTACATTATATCCATTTAAAGTTACCTTTTTTTTAAAAAAAAAAATATCTCTAATCCAGAAGATAACTATTTATTTATTTTATTATAAATACTTTAAGGATTTAATTATCTTAAATATTTTAAGTAAATTACTTCAAAAAAATACTACTAGTACAATTTTGTATAGCATAAAAATAATACTTATCTCTTTATTATTTGAAATACTTCATAATCTTCGATAGAAAACATATCCTCAGAATCTCTTATCTTCTTTTCATAATGAGATTTTTTACAGTAATACTCGTTATAGTTTGTATTTGCATAAGAAGAAAATATAATGATATCAGTACCACCAAAAGATGGACCACGTAAAGGGTTAAAATAGAATGAAATCGTTGTATTTTCTATATTACTAATAATTGCATCTTTACAATTATTTTTATTTTTAAAAGAAAAAATAAAACTGCCAATAGTTACGCCCATATTATCAGAAGATTCCCATTTTAAAGGGTTATAACCACCAATAATTTCTTCTGAATCTTTCACTTTAATAAATGTGATAGTATCAGATTTTCCATCACATAGTTCATGAAATCTTTTTGGAGTAAATCCATCTCGGCTTCCTCTTAACAATAATTTAAATTCGTATGGTAATGGTAAATATACTCCTCTTAAATGAGAAAATTTATAATTAAGATCCACTTTATCAATCCACCTTAAAATAATTGAAGCAATATTTAAATTAACAATTTTTGAATCAATAATTTCGTCTGTCACTATGTTTCTTGGAAGTAAAATGTTTTCAGCTGGTTTGATATCAGGATCCATATAGGAATTTACTAAGTCCTCATAAAGTTGGTGATTTAGAAGTTTCTTATATGGACGAACTTTTTGTACTAATTCTTTGGATGACAAAGAAAAAAGTCTGATGAAAGATAAACATTGTTGTAAAGTATTTTTCATCAAGATGAAATCATCATCCGTCCAAGTGTCAGGGTCTGGAACAAGAGTTGGATTTTGCGCAAGACCCCATTTTAATACATGTTCCCATACTTCTATTTCTCTCATTTGTAAATCGTCCCTTTTTATAAGTGAAATTAACGATTTTTCTGAAAGTGAAGTAAATTCAAATGATTTAAGTATTTTATCAAGGAATTGTGCCATTAAATTTGTACAAAATTCTTGAAGTTCTAATAAATTATTAGATTGTAAACTAATTTGATAGGTAAATTCAAAATGTTGTTCTATCCATTCCGACTTATTTTTAATTAAATATTTTTGTAAATAATCAACTAGTTCTTGAAGATGAAGCACATCTGCAGCGGCCAAAACTTTTAAAAAATCTGAGGTATCTTGTTCTTCCAACGAAAGAATACCGCCATAGATATACCTATTTACAAAAAATTTATAATTCGAATATTATGTTAAATACATCACAATATGCAGCATAACCTACTCTATAATAATTTGAAAGATTTCCGGCGATATATTTGATAATTTAATATGAACTAAGCCATTATCATTACTCCTTTTTTTGGAAGCCAAAAGCCGTCGTAAATATGGAGAGCGGTAACATAAAATATTCATATGAGCACGAAATATTTTTACGTTAGGGTCTTCACCAACTTCAATTGTAGTGTCATAATATTCATCATCTTTTAATAATTCGATGTAATTTTGACTTAATTTTGAAAAAAATTGAGTGGGCATGTTTTTTTTAAAAAAAAAAGAAAAATACAAATGGTTAATTAATTTAAATATGCTATTTGCTATTGTTTCACCATTACGCCGGAGGTAGATCTTTCGGCTACGCAAATCTACTACCAGTTCTGCATTCTGCATATTATCGTTATCTTTATAATTAATTTTTAACTTTTTTCCTTTTTCGATAAACTGAGAGAAGAAATTTGGTTTTATTAAAACTAGAAAGACTTACTTACGTACCAAAAATTTTGTATTTTTCTGATTCTTGCAAAAGAAACTTTACAATACTTTAATTAATATCGCAAGAGACTCGAAAAGTTAATTATTAATAGTGGAAAATTCCGAAAAAAATGGAGAATTAATATTTTTTTACAAAATAAGCAAATTTATTAATAGGCTAAAAGTCAATAACCTAATGATGTTAAAAATTTTTATTTACAGATCTTGTCTTTTATCCATAATAAACTTGTCAAAGATTTATTCATAATATGTGAAGCCAAAATAATATTAAATATTTACTATAATACTATATGTTTATGAATTAAATAAAACATTAGACTTTTCTCTTCATTATTTGAAATACTTCATAATCTTCTATAGAAAATCTATCTATGGAATCTCTTATCTTCTTTTCATAATGAGATTTTTTACAGTAATTCGCGTCATAGTCAGTATTTACATTGGAAGAAAATATAAAAATATCACTATCACCAAAAGATGGACCACGTGAAGGGTTAAAATAGAATGAAATCGTATTTTCTATATTACTAATAACTGCATCTTTACAATTATTTTTATTTTTAAAAGAAAAAATAAAACTGTTTTTAGTTTCACCCCAAGTATAAGAAGATTCCCATTTTATAGGATTATAACCGCCAATAATTTCTTCCGAATCTTTAATTTTAATAAATGTAATAGTATTAGGTTTTCCATCGCATAGTTCATGAAATTTACTGGGGGTTAATCCATCTCGATTTCCACTTAACAATAATTTAAATTTGTATGGAAAATATAGTTCTCTCAAGTGAGAAAATTTGTAATTAAGATCCACTTTATCAATCCATCTTGAAATAATCGAAACAATATTTAAATTAACAATATTTGAATCAATAATTTCGTCTGTTACTATGTTTCTAGGAAGTAAAATATTGTCAGCCGGTTCACTATCAGGATCCATATAGGAATTTACTAAATTATCATAAAGCTGGTGATTTAGAAGTTTCTTATATGGACGAACTTTTTGTACAAATTCTTTGGATGACAAACAAAAAAATCTAATAAAAGGTAAGCATTGTTGTAAAGTATTTTTCATCAAGATGAAATCATCATCCGTCCAAGTATCAGAATCTGGAATGAGAGTTGGATTTTGCGCAAGACCCCATTTTAATACATGTTCCCATACTTCTATTTCTCTCATTTGTAAATCGTCCCTTTTTATAAGTGAAATTAACGATTTTTCTGAAAGTGAAGTAAATTCAAATGATTTAAGTATTTTATCAGGGAATTGTGCCATTAAATTTGTACAAAATTCTTGAAGTTCTAATAAATTATTAGATTGTAAACTAATTTGATAGGTAAATTCAAAATGTTGTTCTATCCATTCCGACTTATTTTCAATTAAGTATTTTTGTAAATAATCAACTAGTTCTTGAAGATGAAGCACATCTGCAGCGGCCAAAACTTTAAAAAAATCTGAGGTATCTTGTTCTTCCAACGAAAGAATACCGCCATAGATATACCTATTTACAAAAAAATTTTATAATTTGAATATTATGTTAAATATATCACAATATGCAGTATAACTTACTCTATAATAATTTGAAAGATTTCCGGCGATATATTTGATAATTTAATATGAACTAAACCATTATCATTACTCCTTTTTTTGGAAGCCAAAGCCCGTCGTAAATATGGAGAACGGTAACATAAAATATTCATATGAGTACGAAATATTTTTACGTTAGGGTCTTCTCCAACTTCAATTGTAGTATCATAATATTCATCATCTTTTAATAGTTCGATATAATTTTGACTTAATTTTGAAAAAAATTGAGTGGGCATGTTTTTTTTTAAAAAAAAAAATACAAATGGTTAATTTAAATACGTAATACTTACTTACTATTTGCTATTGTTTCACCATTATGCCGGAGGTAGATCTTTCGGTTACGCCAATCTACCTCTTAGAGATACCGAAATTTTCCTAATACAAAGATTAATATGTATAGTTTTGCATATTATCGTTATCTTTATAATTAATTTTTAACTTTTTTCCTTTTTCGTTATACTGAGAGAAGAAATTTGGTTTTATTAAAACTAGAAAGAACTTATTTACGTACCAAAAATTTTTGATTCTTGCAAAAGAAACTTTACAATACTTAAACAAGGCTTAAAGAATTTGATTTTTTTAGCTAACATTTCGATTTTTTCTTCATTTCCCAAGGTAGGAAATATGAAGAAAGTAAACGAAGATGTACTTATTGTATTCGATTAATATCTAATCAGCAAGTTCAGAAAATATCTGTAATCCAATTTTTAAAAAGGTTTCAAGTCATTCGTTTCAAAAACGTTTTTCCAAATGAAGTATGATTACATCAAGTTAACCCTCGAATAGATCATGAATAGGATTGATATTATAATATTACGGTATATTTAGAAGTGAATATAGAATTAATTGATATTAGGACAATTGATATTTATTTATAATATGAGCTGGATAAATTATTGTGAATATTATATTCGGTATTATGAGTATACAGCTTACCTTTCAACTGAAAAATCCAAGATTTTCGATTTTTATTACTATTAAAAGAGAACGTATTCGAAGATTCTTCTTAATCTCGCAAATTGAAAAATAAAGTTCTCCAAATTAAAATTTCTTGCATTTCGTTTATAAATAAAAAAATAATAATGGTGTAATATGATTGATACACCATATCATATATATTAACAATATGCATGTGATGTAAATTGGATTCGCGCAGTAGGCGCAGCGTACATTACTTTTATTTCCCGAGTATTTCGTTGAAAATATTAGGCGGCTATCATTATTTTAATCTAATATATAAAGCGCATATGAAATTAGTAGGTTGCGCGTATGAATTAGAATTTTTTGAGTTTATAACACTGCATGTCACAAAATAAAAATAGAATAATTAATCGTATTTAGATACACTTGGAATAAAATTGTAATAACAATAATAACGTAAAAAGTTTAGTTACACAATGATGTAACATACAAAAATGCGACCAAATTAATATCCCTTGTAAAAGTGATGCACGAATTTAAGCTAATGTTATCACACTGCTCGTCTTCCATTTGGTTCTACAAGATTGTAACCTGCCTTCAAATCATTATAAAGTATCAACCGGCTAATTTTGACGGATCCGCCCGGTCCTTAGCCGGTCTTTGGAATATTTGAAAATGTAGCAACAACTGCGCCTTAAAATTTTTGGGGTACAGTAGGTTCTGTCTCAATCTGATCAATCAGTTCAGAACAAAGAAGAATTTAAGAAAACAAACATTTTTTTTACCCGCTCTTTCAACATTTTATCCGATGTTGATTAATTGATCACGTATATAGAAACCGATTATCATTTTATAAAACGTGATACCTTTATTGGTTTGATACCTCCAGGAATTAGAAGATCTAGTGAATTATTTTCATTATAAAAATTATGATTAATAATTATATAATAATTATAATTTTTTAGCAACATGATTTACCGTATAGAGGATAGAAAAATTAGAAAGGGTAGGACAACCAAGATCGTAAAGATTGACTTAACATCTTTTATACTTACTGAAAACACACGCATCATCTCGGGATACTGCATCATTACAATTTATAGAGGCGTAAATTATAACGAGGGTCGACCATTAAATCTTAAACTACATGATAGGACCATAATAAGGATCTACGGAATATTGAGTGCGGTAGTCGGTACCTGATTGGTGGACTGGCGGTCCCTAAAGGGTGACGTTAAATTCCTTAATTCCTATCTCGATAGGTAGACTATCTATGAATTTGCAACACAATATTTTTTCTGTCCAATCTCAAAGAATGAACATCGAGTAATCAGAATAAAAGAAGGACTTATTATAAGGCGAGTCCAGAATCATTGAGGAAAGGTCACTAATTGGTAATACTACTTTTGATGATATTCAAATGAGTTGAAAATATTTTGCAATGAATGCACTATCCATTTTCATACTTTTCTCCTTTATTTTTTATATTATTTTACTACTTTTGAAAATATAATGAATTATTTATATAAATTTGTAGTGGATATTAAAAATTAATTCATTGGTAAATTCGATGGTGCACGGTAAGTCGGCAACTTACTACCTTTCGAAATAGTTCCGGGGAGTAGAGCAAGAAGTGCCAGTCCTGACCCATCGGGACGATTCCATAGAGATAATCGAAATCATCATCAGCTCGTTTTCCTTTCTTCATTTGTTTTGTAAAACAAATGCACTTTCGAGTTTATGCTGCTCGTCCTCCGTAATGCAAATAAGTTCCTCGGTTTCTTGGAATAAAGAAACATTAGTACTTTTTTCTTGATTGAGGTAAATATTTCATAAATAAAAAAAGTCTCAACCTTTGCATAATCGACCCGACCTTTGCTATCTTCGCCAATAATTCCATACTGGGGCGCATAAGAAGTTTCTTTTTCACTTCACTTTAAAGGTGTATATATATTTTAATTTAATAAATTTAAGGATAGGACCAAACACAGGAGAAGTAAATGCGAATAAAAAAGAATTCTATGCAGAAAAAATTACGTTTGGTTAAAATAGAAGGAGATATAGTCTTTTATTTTTATTATCAGAAAAAAAAAGTGTACAGTACAGTATCGAATATTCAATCGAGAACTTAAGTCATTTTTTCTGCATTAATAAATGAAATTAAAATTAAGGACAAATTTATTTAATATGCATGTTATTTTAAGTAGAACATATTGAAAATATAGGCAATTGAACAAAAAGGAAAGATTTAAATGATAAAAAACTTATTAATAAAGCTTATAAATAATTAAGTAAAATAATTAGATCTAAAAAGAATCTAAAAAATAATCAAAATCATAATCTTATAATAGGCATTTCTATTATCTATATAGATTATTTATCTAAAAAAAAAAAGATTTTTTAAATCGCTAAAGAATGAAATTTATTCATGCGATGACTTAAAACGCCAAAAACAGGATTTGCACTACGTTCGCTTAATTTAGAATCACTTCTAACTTTCAAAATTTCACCTAAACCACGTTTATGATAAGTACAATGTGGGAGATACAATTCTTTTAAGTCATGAGAAGATCCCCAAATATTCTTTTCGATAGATTTCTTCAATCTATGATCTTCGATATAATCACCATAGATGTGAGCCATCTTTCTCCAGCATGGATCGCAAAAGAATGATTTTGGAATACGAATTTTCTTTCCATCTCCTTTGATAACGAATCTAAGGTCATGGGTTATAATAGCCTTTGGATCAGCGTTTGTTTTCTTCTTCATCCATTTAGTGAGTTTCTTAATGAATTCAAAACTGCAGAAATCTAGTATATAATAGAGAATTACAATGTTACATTTTAAGATATACACTAAAGAACGTTAAAAGAAGATTGTACTTTAAAAATTAACAACTCACCACCATGATTGTTTTTAGTACAAAGAGCTTTGCGAGCAGGAATTCCAGTGTAATAAGTTAGCAAAGTACCATAAGCAGCGTAAGAGGTAATATCTTTAATATTTTCAGGATGATCACTCCAATCAAGTTTAACACTTAATTCATGTTTACAGACTTTTTGTATATTATTATAAATCTTCTCAACTTTATTTTGGCTACAATGGAAACCTTCATGGCAATATTTATTTAAGCCTTTCTTAATGAAAGTAACGTCATAAGGTTTTGGTTTTTCACCGGAATCTTTTATAACTTCAAAAATATCACGACCAAAATTGAAAGCAGTAGCACATTGACCGGGATTTTTGAAATGATTCCACATTAACGATTGACATTTATTACAATGTTTAGTCTTGAAAAGTTCTTGACAAGTATCAGGAAAATCGTGTTCCCATTGTTCGGAATCACCATAATCTCCGTTAGCTTGAACTTGTAACGAAAAAATCGTGAATAATGCAAAGAGAAGAAGATATTGAAGCTTCATAATTGTTGCTTATATATATAAGTATGTCTATATATGTATATCCTTTATTTAGATTTAGAGGAATTAAATCTTGATGAGGATGTCTTTTGAATAAAGCGGAAAATTGGGATTTTTATATGTATTTCATTTTCTGCGCCATCATCATAAAAAGGGATAGATATTAATTAATCTTGCATCGTGGATTTCTCCCAACCATAAAAGGAATTTTATCATTGAAAATACAAAAATATCAATCATATCAAATTATATCAAATCAAGTCAAATAACATATAAATTTTTTTTTTTATAACGAAGCAAGGAAACTTCTATACCGAAAAAAGTTTGTTTCATTTTTAAAATGATCATCATATCACATTAAACAGCGGTATGCACGGCATGAAATTACCCTTTTTTCATTATTGAATGAAAACCATGAAGATCTCAATTATATTAAATTGTTCCATAAATATCGAAATAAAGAGAAAAAAATATTTTTAGTTTTTTCGTAAAATCCGAAGATTAATTTCATGCATTTTGTTTCATCGTATTTTTCCTCCTTATTATTATTATTTAAAAATAATGAAATTAAATTTTCTCTCAAGGCTTAAAAAAGTTAAAAAGAGTTTTAAAGTTTTTTTGAATATTATTTTAGAAATTTAGATAATTGTCCAAATATAGTGAATTTGATATTTATCCTAAATTAAAATTTGACCTATTGTTGAAAGATCAAAAAAATAAATATCTTTTGATTTGTTAAATTAATATTTATTCATTATAATAATAATTTTTTTTAATTGAAAATAAGGAATATTTAATAAATTATTTAAATTATTTCGAAATATTGTACAACTTCCAATAAAAAAAATAAAAGTAATGAAAGCTGCAAGAATAAATTACCATTACGCTCTAAAATTAGAATAAATTAATGTAAAAAATTTCATCATAAAAAAAAATTATTATTATTTTTTTTTTATCGTAAAATCAAAGATTTTTGGGAGTCGTGGCTTAACATCGCATGATTGCATCAAATTAAGTTTGTTTGTTAAATTACTTATTTTAGTTAAAATATTAAGTGGGGAGACCTGATATATCCTAAAATAAAAAAACCGGATTTTCCGGATTTTTTATGTGTAAATAAAAATTCATTAAACTAATCCTATTACAGTATGTTGGCCTCACAATCACGTTCTAAAAAAAAATGGAATTTACCTTTTTCTCATTAGTCTCAAATTATTACACTGCCACATTTATTTGAGAATTTTCTTTTCATAAATTGCGCATAATAAAAGTGTTATTTTTATTTAAAGTGGAGAGTATGTGCAGTATGTATTTATGGATCTTTATAACTTTCACATAATGACGATACATTCAGTGCAGACTTTTTTCGGGGAGGGCCTATTTGCAACGACTTGATTATTTTTATCGCAGTTTTCAGAATTTGTACGTTGTGATTAATGAGTGATTATTATTACAGGACAATTACGGGACGATTACAGGACGGTAATCTTCCTTTAATATAATAATCGTAATTGTTTAAATTGTTTATCAGATGATCTATAGTGGGTAGCACGATTTTGGAAAGCGCAATCAGATATTCTTGGCTTGTTCGATTATTTTCGGGAATATGAGATATTTTATATAAAAGTAGTATTATCTCGTTCTTTTTTTTTATTTTTGTATAATTTTAATTTTAAAAACGATTTTATAAAATGAATATCTTATTTATTGTTTTTTTGATTCTCGTGACATTCGTATCGTCAACTCCAATAAGGCGTCAAGATGCGCTCAGTGGTTTTAGACCATGTCAAGGCGATTTCCCAAATGAAATTACCTTATTTAGTTTTACTCCCAATCCACTTGTCGGAGGTCAAGAATTTACTGTTCGTATCGGTGGTAAAGCAACTATAACTATTGAAAGCAGTACATTGTATAGGCTTACAGTGAATAAAGAAGTAATCTATGAAACGAGTTTTTGCAAAGAATTTGTCATATCTAGTGGGTTCACTTGTCCAGTAAACGATAATTTTGATTTTACCGCAAAACCTCATCCTATTTCTAAACATACTCAAGTTGAATATGATGTAAAGATAACGAGTGAGTAATAATAATATAAATTACTTATAAATTTTTTTGATTTTATAAAATTTTGTTCTTTAATAACCTTTACTATATTTTATACAGTTACAAATCCGGATGGTAAAGATTTATCATGTATTGAAGGAAAAGTCAGCATAACTCATCCTTAATATCATTATAAGTTATATTGTTTACAGTATATATTGATGTAATATTTGATATCAAAATAAACTTATTAAATTTATTATCATCAAAAAGTTTTATATGTTTGAAGTTTTCGTACGCCAACTCTCAATCTTTTATTAGAAATAAAATAAACAGTTTCAAAATTCATTTATATGAACAATAACATAAACGTCAGAAAAGAGATTTTTTTTTTTTAGAGGTAAATTGAAATGAGTTTTTATTGCTTATATTTCTTGGCGTTATGGATCAAAATAAATCACACTAGTTTACTGTACGTGTGATCTTGGTCGCACGAACATATTCGATATATTGATGTTACAAATTTATACAACTGACTAATAAATACACCATTAAATCATTAAAAATGCAGTATGTTAATAAATTTTAGCAATATATTTTTTTATTTAAATCATTTTATAAAATCATAACGTAGAAAGAAATGGTTTTAGATATAATAAAAGAGTATTATTTTAATTTTCTTTGAGGTTTTCTTCCGGTTAAGGAGCAGAGCGAGAAGCACTTCTTTTACCTATTATTACAAATCAAATAACGGTTAATTCGTCTTGTTCAAATTAAAAAAGAACAATTACTTTTATAAGCTCACCTTTCATAGTTTTCTTTGGCAACAAATTTTTATGAATGTTGGGCATGACACCTCCCTGAGCAACTGTAACTTGGTTAAATAATTTATCCAGTTCTTCATCGTTACGAATAGCCAGTTGAATATGGCGAGGAATAATTCTTACTTTCCTGTCACCATGAGCAATTTTACCGGCAAAATCTAATACTTCGGCTACCAAATACTCGATAACTGCGGAAAGATATACGGGTGCAACAAGACCAATACGTGATGCATAGTTTCCTCTTCGAAGATAACGATTAATACGTCCGACTGGAAATATGATACCAGCCTAAAAGATTATTATCGACGAAAGAGATAAGTAAAAAAATGAAAATTATAAAGTCAAATACTTTATTTTTCTATACCCAAACATACTTTCTGAGATCTTGAAAAGTACTTTACTTTCTCTACTTTTGTTGTTACGATTTTACCAATACCTGATCCGTTCATTTTGTTTCTTGTACGAGTTTTATTAAAAAAAAAAGATATAAAAGATATGTTATATATTTGATTAAACTTTTTTGTAAACCGTTTCTACGAAAAGTTTATGATGTTTGAGGTACGGTATTTATATATTTATTTGATCATAAAAAATTGAGTTTGTAAATTATGTATCTGATTGATTAAATAAGTATAACCAGAATGATTCATCATATTTTAAAACTCAGCTTGAATTTTTTAGGAATAGGTACTTGTCGTTAAAATATTTTTTTTTTAAATTATTACAAGTGCGTAAATATTGTAAATATTATAAATTTAAAAAACATGAATTTTTTATATTGTTTTTGCATTTTATTATCCATGTAAAGAAAGTTTTGAGTTTATAAATAAATAATATGAAGTGGTGTAATATTTACGAAGGAAATTAATTTTTGAAAAAAATGTTTTATTTTTAATTTTGTTTTGTTACTTTTATTAAATTTTGAGAATTTTTTTATAGAAAATGAAAAGACTGTCATCTAACAACCATTATTTAAATTTTAAAAAAGCAAACCTAATTAGTCGTTTCTAATTATATTTTTTTTTTAATTTTTAATTGGAAATAAAATATTTCTTTCAACCGACCATGTTTAAAAAGACGGTTTAAAAGTATTTTCAAAAATTCTTTTTTTTTTTTGATGAATTGAATTTTGATTTTCATAATAAAACTTTTAAACTTCAATACTCAACCTGAATATAATTTTGCCTTTACGAACAGTTTTTACAGTTTAAAATCAATTTCTTTTAACCTGTTACATCAATGATGAATGATATTATAATTACAACAATTCTATATACAAACTAACAATCGTTGACAACCATCTACAACCTAAATATCCTATCTTTTTTCTAGAATGGTTTATTAATTATATCGTACTACTATATCATATACTAATATATAAATATATATCGTTTTAGAACCAAAATGGAAGTGAGTATATACTAAAAAGCGATGTCACCCGAAACTATCGTGAACACGAAAGCAATATTTATTGTGGTCTTTATAAATTACTTTATCTCATGATCCGTCTTATTATTTTGAATTTCTTTTAGTTTTTAGATACGAGAGACCCGTTTTTTTTTGAAAGCGACTATTGTTTTATTGGACTATTTTATATTTCTCTATTTTATTTGGAAATTATAATTTGCGCAGTAAATAGTAAACACATTAAATATAATTTGCAAATGATAAACGACTATTAGAATGTATAACAATTAACGAATAATCACTTGACCCTCCCGGTGGCGTCATCTTTAATTGTAAAGCGGGTCAAAGACTCAAAGTCAGACGATACATTTGGCGTCGCTGATGCACATTCTGCACCAATCGGAGGCGATCGTCACATTACCCGAGGTTTTTTTCCGCTTCCGTATATGTTGTGTTGAAAGCTGTTCTTTGAATTTTCTTTAATACACGAGTTTGTAACCGCCTTAAGTCAACGTGATTTTTTTTTTATTAATTTCTTTGTTATATTTTAAAGAAATCAGTGTAATATCGTTCTAAACGAGTCAAGTACCCTTTGAAAATCGCATGACACTAAAAAGTCCCCTTTGTATTCTCATGGTGTATTAATACTTTCAGTAGATTAAATTGAATAGTTGACTTTTCAAAAGAGAAATGGACATTTTCAAATATGTAGTCTAGGCAATAATTTTTTTACAATATATTCAATATATTTTGACGGTTATGCTGTAAATCAACCATGTAAATTACAATATACAGTAATTATATTTAATAAAAATTAGAAATGTGGCTACCTGTCTTTACTTAATTATGAAACTAATTTCGGCTGGTCAAGTTACCCAACCGGACTCTCGGAGTCCGGTGACGCAAAAATTACTTTGTTTGACCTCCTTGTGACCTTGTGTTATTATATAAGTGTAAATGACGTAAAACAATATATACCAATAAAATAGTACCACGGAGAGGATCAAAATATTTGCCCCGAGTCCCCTACTCATGTTAGTCATGTATAATCGGGTTGTACCGGGTAATTTGCATCTGAGTCGCGAGTCATTTCTATAAATCATGAAGATAATCTTAATTTTTTTTTATTTCTTATTTTTTATTTTTTTTTGTTTAATGAACCGATCTTGTCGAATAATTCAATTTTATTTATAGATACTGATACTTCATGTACAAACTTTGTATTTTTAGTATGCAGAATAATGTTTCACCAATAAGATTATTATATCGAAAAAAAAAATTTTTTTTTTTTTAATTTAAACAAATATATTATTTTTTAAATAGATAATTGTTTTCTTTATTTCTCTATTTTTATTAAAATACATTACATAAATTTTTTTCATTAAAAAGTAATCACACATGAAATTATACCTCATATTGAATATTACCACAGTAAATATCGGAAAACTGAGGAAAACTGCGGAAATGGCGACACAACTTTTTTGATGTGCAATAACCTTATTTGGTAAGTTAAGGTCTCTTGTCAACGCGTTATTCATTCAACTAATTGTTTTGGAAATTGTGCACGGTAACACTTTCTTGCAGTACAACAAACTTCTTTTTTAGAATTATTTGAAATTATTTAATTATTTATTATCTCTCATTTTTTTTTTTTTTGGTTGAACCACCGTGAAATTACTTTAACTTAAAAAATTTTGTACATTACTCGCGTAAACGACTAGAACTAGTCGTTTGCACAAAAAATAATTTTTATTTTCGCGAAGGTTACATTAACTACGACGACTTCCTCTCGTAATTTTGGAACTTAGTGTTTAGGAATATGCACTCACCTACGGAGCACTTTTCAGACTCGTACGAGCCAAACGACCGGCATGTCGTAAGTGAAAAAAAAGAATGTAGAGTGCTCAGTAGAAAGGAGAAAACTGCAACTCCGTATTTATTGGAAGAATGGAGAGAAAATATGTTGTTTTGGAAGAACCATGATACTTGTCGTCGAATGTTTAACGTAAGTAAGGGGTTTTACGTTAGTTTCTACATATAAATTAGTAATATTTATACCCGTAAACGAAATATAAAGGTATCATTGAATAAGTATTGTAGATGAGAAATATTGCATAACGTGAGCAATTTTTGTATATGGTTTTCTAAAATATTATTTTTTTTTCGTTAGTGGGTACGAGAGGTACTTGGAGGCCTGGATGAAAATTTTCTCAAAAAAATCTTCAATAAGCTCCTTCATGATGGAGAACTTGTTAATGATCATGTTCGCATGTATTTACACATTAATGGTTATAAGGTCGATGGACGAGAAATAATTGACGTAAGCACTCAACTAATTGTGAAATTTTTTTTCTTTTTTTCAACATTCTTAATAAAATTGTTACGGATTTATTCATAATACAGATCCCATACTGGATGCATATTGCGTTTCTCCAAGTTATGCACCTGGTATATCTAGATGATGATATTATGTTGTCGGAAATGATTGAGGAATTAACTCGTCCACGATTGAAACATAAAAACGCAAAAAGTATGTTTTTCTTATTTATTTATTTACTACTAATTATTTTAATTAATCATTTCGAGTTTTAATAAATAATTTTGGTGCTCTTTTTTTTTTTAGAAATTACAATAATGTTGAATATGTTTTTTGGATACATATCAGAAAGGTCGTTTTTAGTGGTAGAATTTCCCATGGACGATTGGAGGAATAACTTCGATCATTTTGTTAATGATGTTGAAATTTCAACTGAAACTCTTCCAATGGATATCGTTATTGATGTTATTGATGATGAAAATAGGGATCGTCCGAACGTAAATCCTATCGATCAAGTGATCCCTGTTTTTACAGTTGATGATACTGGTTACTCTGGTGATGATCCTGATGCGCAACCTTGTTCAGTTTCCGATTCTCCTTCACTACCAAACGACGAAGTCAATGAAGGCCGTGCGGATAAATTCACAAATTGTACTCTAAATGATGAAGGTGCAACACACAAAATCGACAAAAACGAATCTGCTCGCCCGGTAGATATTATTACCATAACAGATGATTCACCTATAGGCTTAGATAACCGACTCATTGCTACCCCATCTTTAACGGACGCGCATCCTTCTTGGGACTGTTTGGTATTTCAAACTTCACCAGGCAGACCAGGAAGAAAGTCCAAGATACGAGTGACAGCCGAAGAGAAAGCGAAATTCAATACACTTGTATTTAGCTCTTTCCTGGGAACAAAACGTGACAACGCTTCGCTCATTTTATCCACTTCAAAGTCAAATGATACAAATGATACGGAACTAGCGGGAATTAAAAGTGGGATATTTTATGGGCTCACAATTTTTTTTAAAGGTAATTGCATTAATATTATAATTTGTTAATTATTACATAGATTATTAATGTAGAAATTTCTTCCATTTTAGATCGAGCTTTACATATCCGAGAAAATTTAAGAACTCTTGTGACACAAAATGGAGGTGAAGTTTGGTAGGTTATTTAATAAATTGATTTTTTATTTATTAAATTTATTTATATATTAACTTTATTTGTATTATTTAACAGCGATAAGCTGAAAAAAATAACCACTCATGTAATAACATGTAAACCAGTACCTTGGTATAAGGTTGATGAGTTGCGGCGCAGCACAAACTGCCGGGTAGTCAACCCCGAATGGATTTTGGAATGTACACGTGTTGGTCGACGTGTTAATGAAAATGCATTCAATATGGCTGGGGTTCAACAGGTGAGGATTATTTTTTCTAAAATTCAATATGTGTGTGATTATTATTAATAGTGTATAATTAACTTTATAGTCGCAACCAACAATTTTAAAATTTATGAGTGGAGATACAAATGATCAACTAGGTTCTGATGACCTTCCTAATACAAGGAAAAGAGGAAGAGAGGTTGATGATATTCCAAGTGAAAACAAGAGGCATCGAGTCAATTCTTACGTTGGTTCTGAAATTCAAAATCATGTACAAGATATCGAATGCGTCTGATTTGAAGCAGTTAGAAGTTTGTAGGTGGCAGCAATGGCTTTTTGCATGAACAACCGATGGATCGAAAAAAAAGGTCGAATAATAAGTGTCGTATGTTTACTGCGACAAAAGTAGATTTTGACAATTATTATGCAAACGATAAGAAATTTATTCTTCAATGGGTCACAATGTCTTGTAGGTGCACTATAGAAATTGGTATTGGATACCCTTTTAGTAGAGCTAACATTTTGTTGTGGCGCATAAGAAATAATCAATGACAATTTGATTTGCAAGAAATGCTGATATCTGGATCTAAATTCAACAATGTTTTGGAAAAAAATTGAATTATAATTAACTTTAACGAAAAAAAACATTATATAGAGGAGCAATAGATTCAACGCTATTTAACAAACGCACGTTATATATAGATCATCGCCAAAAAAAAAAAAAAAATTTGTATGAATCATGTATTGCAATATTTATTTAACAAATAAAAGATAGAATTATTATGTCCTTCCGGTATCCTTTTAAAACGGGTTTAAAACCTGTTTATTCGAGTTATTTTAAAATGGTACATCTAAAACCTACCATGATTTATTATAGTTTTGTTAATATTTTAACAAATTTCACACGATTTCTTTAAATAAGTAATATTAATATAAGAGAAATACGGTAGATATTATTTTATTTTAGCGAGACGATATATACAAGCACTGTATGTTTCGTGGAAATTTTGACAATAAATTTAATAAAATATACTTTTTTTACGATTTCTACGATTTCCGATTAATTATACAAGTAGTATATTATAGATATTACAAAATGTACGGAAACGCATATTTTTTTTATTGAAAAGCAAATAAGCTAAAGATCAATCAAATGTCTAAATTCTTTTATTTTCTAAAATTTACATTGGTGTATCCAAAAGAATAATTTAAGAAATAATTTATAAATTGAACAAATGACAAATAATAATAAACAAATTGAGAACTGATAATTTCGTAAAAAAAAAAATACAATTAACAACAATTCAACATACGAAACGATGTGATGATAGTAAAAATAAAATGATATTATTTCAAAATATTGCTATTAAAAACCCTGTATCAGGCAATGAATTACGAAATTTTCTATCGTCTTTCAACCGAATTTATGCAAACCTTTCTTTTACATAAGTAATAAATAAATAGATATATAATTAAGAAAATAAATATTAATATTATAAAAAAATCAAATTAAAAAAAAATATAAATGTAAAATAAAAATATGAAATAAATGTTCCATTAACATTATTATAAACAAAATAAAATAAAATTTTTACACGTTTTCTATTTTTATTCTAGATCAGATGGACATATTATAAATGATATCTTTGTACTTGATATTTATAATTTAACGTAATATAAACATTTCTTTTGAATTATTTAGAAAAATCCATTTTTTTAATAAATAATTTTTATGTTTTTATTTAAAACAAGTTATTCGTACGACGAAACTTCATTCAATTTAAGATATTTATTATTTTTTTTTTTGTAAATTAAATCTATTAAATTGAACATGATCCAGAAGAATTCGTTGGATTAATTTTTGATGATAAAACGAAAGTTATATATACCTTGAATCTATGGAAAATCCGAAATTTAATGTATATGATGTGAAAAGTACCAATTATCGTTGATAATACCTTTGGCGCTAGCAAGTAAAAGATTGTAATTTTTTTTTTTACTTTATTCATATTAATGATCTCTAATTAATTGATTTATATATATAATTAAAAAACTTGAACATGATTCAGTATTATTGTTCATAATAGGTTTATGGTCTAATTTTAATTAAGCGTCATTTTGAAATAAGTTAATTCATTGGGCACAACGAAGTGGATTGAATGATGTAGTAATTGATAGAGGCAAGTTTACCGCTGAATAATAGAAGATTCGCAATTTTTGATCTAAGTCCTGAACTCCTGATTATCATAGGATAATTTTGGGTATAACGTCTTTACTGTGAAAACACGGTCAGTAATTATGTTATGTTAGAATATTTTTGGATCATTTTTATTAATCATTTTTATTAATACAAGTATTGAAACCTTGTCATTAAGAGTTAATAGACAAGCTGAAAATGCCTTTGGAATTAGCAAGATGGTCAGAATCAAAACATGACGTCCTATAGGTTTCATATCCAGGATTTGAATCACCATACTTATCATGAAAATGCTAAAAATATGCGGAATGGATTTGGATGTATTTGCTTTTGGTGTTAAAAGTGATGCAAATGTTGGAACCGAATTCATTGATGCTTTACGACCTGCAAGATAATAATTTGATTTTTTTGTTTTTATTCATATGAAAAAAATATTTGGCTATTTGGTAAATGTGAGTGACTCAAAAATTCTTTTTACTACATCCTGCTTCAACAACACATCCATAATTGATGGATAAAGAACAATTGTAAATAAAGAGACGATATATATCTCCGTTGGTCATGAACAACATATCGATGATATTAAAGAAGATTTTACAATTGCGTTTTAAAAACAATTTAAAGAAATCGAATAATATTTTTGACTTCACGTACAAACAATAATAACATTATGTATATATATTTTATATCTAGATTAGAAGAATGTTCTTATTATAATTTTTATTTTATTTTTTTTTTAATGGTAATTTATGTCAAAAATACGAATTCACTGCTTTATAATAAACAATTTTATAATTATTGACACATTCATGCAAAATGATCTTCAAAGTGAAACTTTCTCGCTAGGACATATTTGGACTTTAATTAATAGAACGCAAAATTTTTTTTTTTTTTTGCATGTTATTTAGGAAGCAAACCGAGGTCTTATGTTTGTAATATATTGGGAATTTGGGATAAATTACGTAATAATCGCACATATGATTAAATTTTTAAGTGTTAACAAATAATGAAATGACTACGCAAAAATAAGTAGACAAAAAAAAAAATTTTTAAATCACAAAAGGACGGCAAAAAAAATTCTTTTTGTTATTTGGGTTAGTTTGAAAATAGACCTATTAATTTTGCGTATTCCTTTTTTTTTTATTGGTTTAATAATAACTTGCGTGATTTTATAAATTTACTATATTTAGTATAATTTACTACAGCGAAGCTTTAGAATGATCTATACACTTTAATTTGTCGTACAAATTTTTCTTAACCGTTATAGGAAAAATATATATATATACATATTGACCATATTTATTTAAATAATCGTTTTTTTTTATGTTTCCTTTCTCGTTAATTTGTGCTCCACTTTTATTTTCACCATTTTCTTCTGTGAAATAATTACACCAATTAGACCTACATCTACATGCATCTTGACTAAATAGGTATAAATAATAAAGTTGATTAATTAACTGCATTATCGTTATGTCGATAAATACTAAAATTAATTGTGATTTTTCCATAATACCATGGTAAATTCTTAAAATTCCATGTGGAAATCTAGAAATACTTTCCGTATCATCAAAAGAAAGTTCTTTTTAAAACTTCTGATAATGTACAATTCAGATATAAATACAGTACAGTCAAATTTCCATAACATATAGTAATTATCATAATAAAATGGAACTTGTAAATACGAATAATGAAAGTTCATTTGACCCAACGCCAAAATTAAAATCTAGTCCTATACCGATTAAATTTATTTCTTTTAATTGCTTTGATAAAAATTGTGTTTATTGTGGAGAAAAATATACTTGGGCGCTTTTTTGTCGTGGGCAACATTATTGCAAAAAATGTCTATCACGTTATATTAATGACATGAGTCATGTAACTGATGTAACTGATAATAATATATACTTGGACGTATATTACACAATGGACTTGGAATGTGGTGAACATGAAATAAGTAGGTCAAAAGTACCACAAAATATTCAAGAATGCTGTGGAAATTGCTTGAGAATTTTATGTTTTAAACAAATAATATATGATTATGATATTAGTGATTATGGTCTTGATAACAATGATCTCACTAAACACAATAACGTAATTGAAAGTGAAAAAGATTGTAGATTATGTGGAAAATCATTATATCAAGGACCAGAGGAATATATTATGAAGCTATTTAAGTTATGCTCAGATTGTTATCTAATTTCTTCCGAATGTATAGAATCAACTTTGGTTAAAAAGAAACTTTCAGTTATTTACTTACCATGGTGGCATAATAATTATGGTAGATGTAACATGTGTAGGACAAACTTAACATTTACATCAGATTGTCAAAAGTACTGTATAAATTGCTACATATTTTATATTGGATGCAGATATTGTTTAACAACTAATATTATTTTTGGACCTGCATGTCAATCCCAATGTAAAAAATGCAAAAGAATATCATCTATAAATATTGATTTTAATATTGATGATTTCATTTTTAATAATTTTATATATGATAATTTAAATAAATTAAATCTAACTGCTAAGATTACAAAAGCTTTAAAAAATATTGATAAATATTTTAAACCATCTTACATAATATTCTTTATCTTTAGAAAAAAAGATAGAATAAAAACAATTAAGTGGATACCATATTCTCAATTAACAGACGTAAAAGAAATAACAAAAGGAGGATATGGTATTATATATAAAGCAACTTGGTTAAGTACAAATGATAAAGGTGTCATTTTAAAGAGATTCGAAAATTCCAAAAACGATGGCAAATATTTTTTAAATGAGGTAAATATTTTAATTTTAATAATTTCTTATTAAATAAGTTTAATCCTTAACTTTATTTATTCTCTAATTTATAGTTAAAGTCGATACAGCATATTTTCTTAAGATATATGGGTCACGTTATTGAAACTTATGGCTTTACAAAAGATCCTAAATTAGGGGATTATATAATAGTAATGGAATATGCATCAAAAGGTGATTTACACAAGCATTTACAAAAGAATTTTACAAATATTGCATGGATTAAACAAAAACCGCTCATTTTATGGCAAATTTCAGAAGGGTATTTATATTTAAATTCATTAATTATATTCTTTAAATTTAGGTTATTGATTTTTTCTATTTTAGACTTGAAACTATACATAAAAAGAGATTTGTACATCGAGACTTCCATAGCGGAAATGTATTGTTTGACGACATATTTAGACGTAATCGCAGTAAAAATTGTCAATGGAAAATTGGAGATCTAGGATTATCACAAGCTATAAATAGTAAATCACCAAATAATGAAATATACGGAGTAGTACCTTATATTGCGCCAGAAATCTTTAAAGGATCTAAATTTACTAAGGAAGCTGATATTTATAGTTTTGGTATGATTATGTGGGAATTTACAACAGGTTGTAAACCTTTTAATAATGTTAAACATGATCACATTCTTATTTATAAAATTCTTGATGGAAAACGACCTAAAATTACAGAAGATACACCAGAATGTTATGCTAATTTGATGAAAAATTGTTGGGACCCTGATCCAAAAAAAAGACCTTCTATAAAAGAAATTCGATTAACCTTTGGTGGTTGGGCGTTTAGAAATAAAAATAAAGTAGAATTTAATCAAGCTGAAGTAAAAAGAAAGGAACTGATAAAATCAAAGAAGATTGGACCTGAATTTGCTGAAAAACGACATCCAGAAGCCATTTATACGAGTAGGCCATTAAGTGCTTTAATTTCTAAATGTTCATCCATCAATTCATCTTCAACAATTTCATCTGGTAATAGACAAGGTATTACTAAAAAAAGTTAAATATTGATTTATAAATATCATATGAATTATAAGTTATATGTTATATTCTTTTAGATTCCAATTATATCTCAGTTAATACAGAGTTTACAGATACTATTAGGTATTTAAAGTAACAAAATGTTTTTTTTGTTTTAAATGACATAACTAATTGTTTGAATTTATTATCAATTTATTTATTTAGTTTGTCATCACAAAATTTAAGTTCTACAAGTCAAAATTGTTTAAACTCTTTAGATTCTAAATATATCTCAGCAGAATTGGAACTTGATATAGATACTAGAAGGTATTTAAAATTACAATAAACAAATGATTTAAAGACAAAATTAAATTATTTAATTTATTAATTTTTTACTTAGTTTATCGTCACAAAATTTAAATTCTACGATTCAAAATTATTCAACCACTTCGAGTTCTAATTATATCTCGGCAGAATTGGAGTTTGATATAGATACTAAAAGGTATTTTAATAATATAACAATAAAAAAAAAATGTTTTAAAAGACACAACTAATTACTTAAATTTTTTATTTAGTTTATCAACGCAGAATTTAAGTTCCATAGGTCAAAATTTTTCAACCTCTTCAAAAAGGAGAAGAAATGAAGTATTTTTGAATATCGAAACTCATGGCAATAGTGGTAAGTAAATATTTATCTGACTCGGTGTTATTTATATTATTTATCTTTTGTTTTAACGTTTACGTCAACGTTTAATTTTTTAAATTTAAAAATATTAAAGTAGGAAAACGTATTAAAACTAGTTCCAATTATCCATAAAACTATAGAAGTTAAAATATTTCATTCTTCTGCTGCAGATACAGAGTATATGGAAATTTCAATAATTTTATCAGATTTTTTTCAAAGAAATTGGAATCCAGTTGTCCAAGATACTTTATTAACGCGTTTATATATAACAATTACTATTTTCATATTAAACTAGTGTTTCTTTAGGGTGTATACTACCACGCACGTTTATATTATGTTATTAATAAAAAAAATTGTGCTTTATAGAAATTTACAAAATTATGAAGCTGAAGCGAAAGATTAGAAATTTAGTAAGATGATGCACGATTGCATCTTTATACATTTATGGATCACATGAATTATTTATCACATGATTATCTCACAGCGATAGTTTAGTTTATTTTACCTTAGCAAATGATAATTTTATATTTGATATGATATTTGGTGATATTTTTTATTTTTATTTTTTCTTAATTATTTTATAATAAAGGATTTATATTTTTTAATGATAATTTCATTGCTGAAACCTGTGATTTTATGACATCGCCTCCACTATAGTATCACGTTGTTATTTTAGTAACGTAACAATGCATTGTACGTTAATACGAAATTGCAATACATCTACAATACTGTGATTGCGTTGTTTGATACATTGTGACAATATCATAAATATGGCTTTTTTTATATTAAAATTTTTTAAGTATTATTTTTTCATTTTCATAATATTGATGTTGAAAATGCGACTACAATGCTTATAATTGCATAGTAACGATGATGATGCTATATTATACTGAAATAATCAATTGTTTTATGCGCAGATATTTATACTTAAGTATCTCATGTAAGACAAAAAAACATAATAATAATTTCTTAAATATTTCTGAATGCCATGTATTTTTTTTATTATTTTATATTCCCCCTATAGGCACTAATGGATATACATATCAAAAATCAAATTTATTTTATGACAAGCAGGAAAAAAAAATCAAATTTTATTTTTATTTTTACTTAAGAAAGGTAGATACATTTGTGAGATACGAAGATACATTGAAATTTTACAAAAAAGTCATATGCACTATTGATCTAAAACTAAATGTACAAAATCCAACCGGCGGACCCACCTTCGAAAAAAAAATCAAATTTCGGGGCTTATTTATATGAAATTATGTATCACGTGATTAACGTGCAGATCAGCCCCCTTTTTTTAAAACTTTTTTCTTTCTCACTTTCCCTTCCCCGTCTTTTTCTCTTCCTCTTGTTTCATTCTCTCTAATAAAAATCTCTAGCGGAACGTTTAGCAACATTTTGAAATTTTCCTTATTGGACAAAAATCATTACATTATGCAATGAAAATTAAGAGTTCATAACGATTTTTTTTTTAAAAAAAAAAATAAGTATATTATAACTTAAATGACAAAATAACTTCGGTAAAAAAAATGGATGGAGAAAAATCTAGAGAATGAGTATATTCATTATTTTAAATATGATGAATTTAAAATCGATGAAGAAGAAATTGGTAGAGGAAGGGATATCAGAATTCCGGAAAGATTTTTTCTTTTTTTTCATCTTTATTTTTTTAATGAACGGTTCTAATGGTTCATTTTTTTTCTTTCTTTAGATGGTTCTTTCAAGTTACTTTGGGAGACATTTTGGTAAAGTTTTTTATTTATTTCTTCCATCTTTTAACAAACGGTTCCTAATAGTTCGTTTCTTTCTCTTTTTAGGCGGTTCTTTTGTATTTCTTGTGGTAAATTAAATTTTTTTTTTCTTTCTTTGTTTTTAGACAGGTCAGGCCTTTGGATGTGTGATATTTTTGACGGTTAGATTTTTCCTTTTTAAGTTCTTTCAAATTAAATTTTTTTCATTTTTATTTAACGAAACGTTTAACTAACATTCATCTTTTTCTTTTTTAAACAGTCATGTTCTTTTCTTTTTTTAGGTTCCACGTTTCAATACTTCTCTTTCAGATGTCCGAACCTTTTGATATGTAAGACTTCAGTGGGAACTATTTTTGACAGGAATTGTATTACTAATAATGAATAATTTAATAGTTAGCTAGCGTAATATGTAATATATAACATACGTTGTAAAAATAAATTACTACGTTTTGACTATATGTTTACAATAGTAAATAGGTATAGTGAAATCGTTTTTACGGTAAATTAAAAAAGCGTAGTGGCGATACATTTTCTCACTTTTGCGTCAATAACGACAACGGATGAATCACGTGATTTTGGCGCAGTGTCAACGTTGTTTAAAAATATGAAGTTTCTGCAATGTTATGATAAGGCAAGAAAATAACATTTTAGATTCTCGTAACTTGCATGCGTTAATTTTCCAAAATGAAAATTATAAATTGTTTGATGGTAATTTATATAAAAAATACGAATTCGCCGCTTTACAATATCATGCAAAATGATCCTCAAAGTGAAACTATTACTCGCTAGGACATATCTGGACTTTAATTAATAGAACGCAAATATATTTTTTTTTTTGCATGTTATTTAGGAAGCAAACCGAGGTCTTATGTTTGTAATATATTGGGAATTTGGGATAAATTACGTAATAATCGCACATATGATTAAATTGTTAAGTATTAACAAATAATGAAATTACTACGCAAAAATAAGTAAAATATTTTTAATTCACAAAAGGACGGCAAAAAAAAATTCTTTTTGTTATTTGGGTTAGTTTGAAAATAGACCTATTAATTTTGCGTATTCCTTTGTTTAATAATAACTTGCGTGATTTTATAAATTTACTATATTTAGTATAATTTACTACAGCGAAGCTTTAGAATAATCTGTACACTTTAGTTTGTCGTACAAATTTTTCTTAACCGTTATAGGAAAAAAAAAAAATATATATTGACCATTTTTATTTAAATAATGGTTTCGCTTTTTTTATGTTTCCTTTCTCGTTAATTTGTGCTCCACTTTTATTTTCACCATTTTCTTCTGTGAAATAATTACACCAAATAGCCTACATGCATCTTGACTAAATAGGTATAAATAATAAAGTTGATTAATTAATTGCATTATCGTTATGTCGATAAATACTAAATTTAATTGTGACTTTTCCATAATACCATGGTAAATTCTTAAAATTCCATGTGGAAATCTAGAAATACTTTCCGTATCATCAAAAGAATGTTCTTTTTAAAACTTCTGATAATGTATAATTCAGATATAAATACAGTACAGTTAAATTTCCATAACATATAGTAATTATCATAATAAAATGGAACTTGTAAATACGAATAATGAAAGTTCATTTGACCCAACACCAAGATTAAAATCTAGTCCTATACCGATTAAATTTATTTCTTTTAATGAGAATGATGAAAATTGTGTTTATTGTGGAGAAAAATATATTAAGGCGCTTTTTTGCTGGCAAAAATATTGCAAAAAATGTCTATCACGTTATATTAATGACATGAGTCAATTGAATCATGTAACTGATTATAATATATACTTGGACGTATATATTTACACAATGGACTTGGAATGTAGTGAACATGAAATAAGTAGGACAAAAGTACCACAAAATATTCAAGAATGCTGCGGAAATTGCTTGAGAATTTTATGCTTTAAACAAGTAAATGGTTATAATATTATTAATTATGATCCTGGTAACAACAATGAATACAATAAAGTAATTGAAAGTGAAAAAGATTGTAAATTATGTGGAAAATCATTATATCAAGGAACAGATGAAGATATTAAAGAACAATTTAAATTATGCTCAGATTGTTATATAATTTCTTCCGAATGTATAGAATCAACTTTGGTTAAAAAGAAAATTTCAATTGTTTACTTACCATGGTGGCATAATAATTCAACTTGTGACATATGTAATTCAAAGTTAACATTTACATCAGATTGTCAAAAGTACTGTATACATTGCTATCTATTTTATATTGGATGCAGATATTGTTTAACAACCAATATTTTTTTTGGACCTGCATGTCAATCTCAATGTAAAAAATGCAAAAAAATATCATCTATAAATATTGATTCTAACATTGATGGTTTCGCTTTTAATAATATTATATATGATAATTTAAATAAATTAAATCCAGAAAAAACTTTAAAAAATATTGATAAATATTTTAGACCAGTTAACATAATAGCCTCTATCTTTAAAAAAGTCCTTAGTATAAAAACAATTAAGTGGATACCATATTCTCAATTTACAGATGTAAAAGAAATAACAAAAGGGGGATATGGTATTATATATAAAGCAACTTGGTTAAGTAAAAATGAAAATGTCATTTTAAAGAGATTTGAAAATTCCAAAAACGATGACAAATATTTTTTAAATGAAGTAAATATTTTAATTTAATAATTTCTTATTAAATAAGTTTAATCCTTAACTTTATTTATTCTCTAATTTATAGTTAAAATCGATACAGCATTGTTTCTTAAGATATACTTGTCATATTATTGAAACTTATGGTTTTACAAAAGATCCTAAATTAGAGGATTATATAATAGTCATGAAATATGCATCAGATGGTGATTTACACAAGCATTTACAAAAGAATTTTACAAATATTACATGGAATAGTCAAAAACAACTTATTTTATGGCAAATTTCAGAAGGGTATTTATATTTAAATTTATTAATTATATTCTTTAAATTTAGGTTATTGATTTTTTTTCTATTTTAGACTTGAAACTATACATAAAAAGAAATTTATGCATCGAGACTTCCATAGTGGAAACGTATTGTTTGACTCACATAACAGTAATTACGATAAAAATTATCAATGGAAAATTGGAGATCTAGGTTTATCACAAGCCGTAAATAATAAATCATCAAATAATGAAATATACGGAGTAGTACCTTATATTGCACCAGAAATCTTTAGAGGATCTGGATTTACTAAGGAAGCTGATATTTATAGTTTGGGTATGATTATGTGGGAATTTACAACAGGTTGCAAACCTTTTGATAATGTTAAACATGATCATAAACTTATTTATAAAATTCTTGATGGAGAAAGACCTAAAATTACAGAAGATACACCAGAATGTTATGCTAATTTAATGAAAAGTTGTTGGGACCCTGATCCCAAAAAAAGACCTTCTATAAAAGAAATTCGTTTAACCTTTGGTGGTTGGGCATTTAGAAAAAAAAATGAAGCAGAATTTATTCAAGCTGAAGCAAAAAGAAAGAAACTGATAGAATCAAAGAAGATTGGACCTGAATTTGCTGAAAAACGACATCCAGAAGCCATTTATACGAGTAGGCCATTAAGTGCTTTAATTTCTAAATGTTCATCCATCAATTCATCTTCAACAATTTCATCTGGTAATAGGCAAGGTATTACTAAAAAAGGTTAAATTGTGATTTATATATCATATGATTTACGTTATACGTTATATTCTTTAGATTCTAAATATATCTCAGCAGAATGGGAACTTGATATAGATACTAAAAGGTATTTAAAAATAACAATAAAAAAATGATTTTAAAGACAAAATTAAATTATTTTAATTTATTAATTTTTTACTTAGTTTATCGTCACAAAATTTAAATTCTACGATTCAAAATTATTCAACCACTTCGGGTTCTAATTATATCTTGGCAGAATTGGAGTTTGATATAGATACTAAAAGGTATTTTAATAATATAACAATAAAAAAAAAAATGGTTTAAATGACCCAACTAATTACTTAAATTTTTATTTAGTTTATCAACACAGAATTTAAGTTCTATAGGTCAAAATTTTTCAACCTCTTCAAAAAGGAATAGAAATGAAGTATTTTTGAATATCGAAACTCATGACAATAGTGGTAAGTAAATATTTATCTGGTTCGATGTTATTTTATATTATTTATCTTTTGTTTTAACGTTTACGTTAACGTTTATTTTAATCAAATTTAAAAATATTAAAGTAGGAAAACGTATTAAAACTAGTTCCAATTATCCATAAAATAATAGAAGTTAAAATATTTCATTATTCTGCAGATACGGAGCATATAGAAATTTCAATAATTTTTTATCGGATTTTTTCAAAGAAATTTGTCCTTTAAGGGAAAAATCCAATCTTTTTTTTCATTTATATAGAGTTTGCAATTAGATAACGTTATTAACGCGTTTATGACAATTGCCTATTTTCATATTAAACGTGTTTCTTTAGGCTGTATACTACTACGTTTATATTATGATTACAAAATTATGAAGCTGAAGCGAAAGATTAGTTAGAATTTTAGACCCGGTGACACAAGATGCCCCGTTTCACAGTTTGATTGGTTCCTGATCTTGCTTATCCATTCCGTTATAGACACTATACATTTATGGATCACATGAATTATTTATCACGTGGTTATCGCACAACGTTTCCTAGTTTTAGTATTTTTATTTTACCTTAGCTAATGATAATATTATTTTTGGTGATATTTTTTATTTTTATTTTTTCATAATTATTTTATAATAAAGAATTTTTTTTTTAATTGTATTTTTTTTTAATGATAATTTATGATAAAGCAAGAAAATCAAATTTTTAGATTCTCGTAACTTGCATGCGTTAATTTTCCAAAAATGAAAAAACTTTATATAAATATGACTAGAAAATTTATATTTTATTATAACTAGAAATTAATATTAAAAAAGCCACATTTTTGGATAAAATCAAAAAATGCCTAGCTCAATATATATAAATAAACGTAATCCGTCATGATGCATTAATCATTAATGCACCAAATTTAGGTTAAGGTGATAAAGAAAAAATATATGTCATTAGCCGATTAACACTGAAACGCGTTAGGCTGATCATCACCTTTTAATTCGGAAATAATCGGGACATGATTGGTCATTGCTATTTTCTATTTTCTATTTTTTTATTTTTAGGAATGAAATTATTTAAATAATAAACTTTATATCAAAATAAAAGATTGTTTCTGAAAATAAACTAAAAACCAGTATTCATCATATCGATATATTATCCTAAAAGCGTAAATTGGGCGTATTAGAATTAAATTAAATTTAGAATGTCGCAATCAACTCATGAGTTACACAAATGAGTTACACAAATGAGTTCTTTTTGAGTTTACCTGGATAGATTGGAAAATTCATTCGGGTTTCTTCATATTAAAAGTTCTTTTATTCTTTACTTTAATATTTTAATTAAGTTTTTATTTTAAAAAAGAATAAATACATAAATTACACTTGAATAATTGTACAAATCGTTAGATAGTTGTATCACGTGATCTCGCTCACAAGTAATTCATTTAAAAGCCCATTTTTTTTACCGATAAAGTGCTCGGAATTCGTCTCGAGATTTTTATTTCAATTTACTTTTTGTTTTCCTTTTTTCCCCTTGCATCCAAAGAATTATAATAATAATAATAATAATAAATCGTAAACTTTTTTTTCGTTCACAAAAAAAATCGGAATTTTATAAAAAAAAAATATAATATATATAACTACGATCAAAAACAACGACAAAAAAAAAAAAAAAAAAAAAAAGTTTTATTAAATTTTCTCGATATTCGAACATTATTTTTTTTTAACGTTATTTTTATATAAAAAATTATTAGTCTGACGGTTATAATAATTCGCTACGATCATCAATAATGTATAAGAAAGCTCCATTAATAGCGTTTATTCTACTATTTCTTATAATAATAGATATAACAAATTCACTTCCTGAATTAACTTATCAGGAAACAGAACCAAACTTGTTAGCACTTTATGGTGATTCATTTACTGATGGTAGTCTAATCCTCCGTTTTGTTAAACAATCTCAATTAGATAATTGTTATGAACCAACATTATATTTAAGATTAGTAAAACCTGACGGTAATGTAAAAAAGTTAGAACTTAATGACATACCTCAAAATAATTTTTGTAGAATTATTTCATTAGCTGGTACTCCATTTCATAAAAACGAACGTCATAATAAATTATACAACAACAATGATGATAATAAATATGGTGGAAACGACAATGGAGAAAACGATAATAATGGAGGAAACGACAATGTTGGAGGGAAAATTGATGATTCTAATAACGGAGTAAATAATAATCGTAGGGACAATAACAACAATAATGGTAATGGGAGTCCCAATAATGGAAGACCAGCTGCGCCTGCACCAGCAATACCTCCAACAAATAATTTGTTAGATAATATCACTGTACTTGCATTATCAAAAAAATACGTTCTTCTTACATATTTTTGTAATTTACCTACGTCAAATGAATTATGTGGCAGAATTATAGATTTTAACGGTGTAACAAAAAGGTAAGTGACGCTTATTAAAAGCTTATTTCATTACTTTTTTAACTAACCATTTATTTATTCTCGTAGCATGATAACGTTTAATGATTTTAATGGTTCATGTACAAATCTTAAAATTACTAAGAGTTCTTACGATGATGGTGGATTTTTATATACCTGTTATAAACAAGAAACTAAATCGATAGAATGGATAACTTACTCAGCACCGTAAGTCCAAATTTTTTTTTTTTTTTTTTTTTTTTTTTTCAGAAAATATAAAATATATGACACGAAATAATTTTACGCTTTCTAAATAATTTAGAAATATTATCGATGATTCGATAACAGAAAAATATAGCGGAGAGATAGGAAATATTACGAGATATGACTTGACAAATATATTTTCGACAGAAGATAGAGGATATTCAATTGTAACAGGATATTTCGATAATATAGATAATGTACAAAATACATTACCACAATGGGTAGTAACGGCAAATTTTATTACAAATGATGGACAAACTAAAGGATCTTATTTAATTTACTCTCAAGAAGTGGGTACGATAAAAACGCTAAGTATACCAAGATGTAATATTGCGTATCAATTGTATGGATATAGTTGTGTATTATATATCGAAACTAACGAAAGAACGTTTATAAATGTTGATTTCACATCAAAAGGGGCTGTATTGAATTCACAAATGTTTAGTGTGAGCCAATTGAACGATGTTAATACTCAATTATATGATATTAGAAATCTTTATAAGGGTGGGGAAGTTTTCATTATTACTACATCAGATAATAATATATCTGGATTTGCGTATAGTAATGATGGAATGTACAATAGTACTTGGGCTTTACCCAATAATTATACTTATACTAGAAAAATTTATGGAATAAATACTGATAATACTGTTTGGGCTATTGCTGATAAGAGTAACAACGCCATTGCTACGAACCAATGGACTATTGTATATTCAACTGCTTTAACGACATACTCAACAGGTAAAGGAAATATATGTTATTATAATAAAAAAAAAATTTTATTTAATAAAAAAACATTTTTTTTAGTTCTAGGTGATGCAGGATATAGTTCATCGTCAATATTATCGATAATACCGGGAAAAAATGCAGTAACAACACCGGATCTTAATCAAATTACAATAACATATGTAATGAACAGCATTGAACCTTCAACAGGTTATATTACAATTAGTCAAAAGAATGCAAATGAAGGTGATGATCTTATTAGAATCAAAATACCCGCAAAATCACCTCCAATTGGAACTGTAAATAATGTTATAATACACGGATCTGTAGTGAAAGTTACATTAGAAGATGGTATTTTTGATAGAGAAAATGCTACGTATATTATTAAAATTGACGATGATTTTGTTCAAGCTAACGGACAAAATTTAATTGGAGATTCTTGGGAAATTTCGACAGGTAAATTTATGATTTTATTTATTTATTTTATTTTTTATTAAATAAATTTAACTGATTTTTTTTTCAAAAAATTTTTTTAGCTTCTGGTTATAGAAAGAATGAACCGGGTAATTTATTTATCTCGCCAAATCACGTGATTTGTACGGCAAATTATCTCATTTTTTTTTTTTTTTTTTTTTGAAAAGGTGACGCGAGAGCATCTATTCTTTTAACCCCAGACGGAACAAGAAATTATTTAGAAAATAAAAATAGTAGAAAGACATACGTTGATGATTTGTCTAATGAAATTTCAGATGCGCTTGCAATTGAAAAAGGACGTATTTTTATACCGTATGATAGGTATCAATATATGAAAGACGCACGTAAAGTTCAAATATTGTTACGTGTAGATATTAAAGACACGAAATCACCAGATCAACCAAGCTCAACTGCGGTAAGAAACAGTTTAGATAAAGCCATTATATCCAAAGGTAATTCAGCTATACCAATAGGACCGCGTACAAAGGATTTAGATTCCACTTATGGAGCTCCGGAAACTCGTAAGTTTACTATATAATTTTTTTTGGGAGAAGAATCATTTTGCTTTATTACTAATATGTATGTTATTAAATTAGCTCATTTATGGCGTAAATATAAATACATATTAATCGCGGTCGTAATTGTATTATTTTTACAACTATTATTATCATTCTTTTCGAGAAAGAAATTCTCTGGAGGAAGAAATTTCTTGACTATTGTCTTTTTCCCGCTTATTTTAGTAGATTTTGTATTAGATACTACTATATTAGCAATTCATGGAAAGGATCTGATGTGGTTCTTTATTTGCGGGTGCATATTTTCCCCTTGATTTTCTTTCTATAATATTATATTTTAATGTACTAATATACTTCTTTTGTTTTTTTTTCACTTACATTTATTTAATTACAGTTGGATATTTTATTTAGTACCAATTTTATTCAATGTCATAATTTTATGGTTACTTATTAATTATCGATTAAATTCATCAGAAACTACTAAAAATTGGTTAAAGAAAAATCCAAATACTGCATTAATATTTACACTCTTATCATGTATAGATTTAGAAGCGTTAAATGTTGTATCATCAAGATGTGCTGGTTATAACGAATTAAATGCAAGATTTACAGAAAAAGGAAGAAAAAGTATTTTAATAACTATTATTATTATAACATTAATTGAGGATGTACCACAATTAATAATTTATTTAATATATCAAAGATATACAGTTATAACAACAATTTTATCAATATTAGCATTATCATCATCATGTTTAATATTATTATTTAAAATAATTTCATTTATTTATTTAATGTTCATTTATAAACCTCATAAAACTTTATCAAGTGCAATAGAAAAAATTGATGATTCAAATAATGATACAGCTAATCTGGAAAGTGGTGAAGGTGATATACTTAAACCTGAAACTACAACTGATCGTCAAAATGAAGAAGTAACTGTACTTGGAAATATTGGTATATCGAGCGAAACTTATATTGATGATAATGATGACAAAATTTCGGCAACAAAGGAGGAAATTACCGAGGGAGAATCATTATCTGGTAATATTCCTGGAAATAAATCTCGCACAAATAAACGAACTACTGAAGAGCAAATCACTGAGGAAGAAACTACTAAAGAATGTGAAGAAATTATCACAACTACTACCAGAATTATACAAAAGAAGAAAGTGGTAATAATAAAGAAATAAACCTTACTGTAGGATTTCCACATTACAATCTGAAATCACTACAGATACTATAACAACCGAAAATGGGGATACCACTTTTACCAAGTAAGAAAATTAAAAGGGAATAGGAAATGGGATAGTTTCTCTTCGAGTAGTAAGTAGTACAATGGACAATAATTTAAATAAATAATGGGAATTTGTAAATGTAAAATAGAAATTAGAAATATTAGTAATAATTTAGCATAATGAGTTTATTATAATATCATTTATTGTATAGCCATTAGCGTGTTTAAATTATTAGAGTTTTAGTAAATAGATTGTTAAATAGTATATTATTTTAATAATTTGCATTTTGCATTGCTGGAACTGCAGATTCTACTGTATATTACTAATAAAATTATGTATAAATATCATCGGATTTTACCAATTAAATATTATTTTTATTTTTTAAGTTGTGAAAAAAAAATGTTACAAATTTCAAAACCTCTTAAATTATTCCTATAATCTAACGTTAACGTTAAAGTATCTGAAAATTTTGTTAACATTGACGCTAAAGCTCCGATTGAGCCAAGCCTTTATGTGGCTTGGCTTGTTTCAAGCTGGAGTCGAGCCGAGCCGAGCTAAATAAAGCTAAACTCGAGCCGAGCCAAGCTCAAAAATTTTTTTCGAGCCGAGCCGGCTCGAGCGGCTCGGGCTCGAAAAAATTTTAAAAAATTTCAAGATGCGTTAATTTTAGCTATCTAAGCAGATTATCATTAACATTGCTTTATTGAAATAATTCTAATAAACTACAATTTGTAATTTTCATCTATTAAAAGACATTTACCAATTACCAACTTATTTTATTTATTTATAATTTATTTAAAATGTTTTATTTTATAAATCATTTATTTAATAATTACAGATGGGCAAAATCCTGACCTCTACCAACCTTGAAACACATACATTGACGAATAGTTCCACTCTTAAGATTGCAACGGTTTTGCACAACTAAATCAGTTCCTCCATTTTAAAAAAAAATTAAATTTCATCCTGGATCAAAAAATTTCTCTCGGAATTAGTTTGTACTTCAATAATCTCATAATTATAATTCGACTGGATTAGGATATTTAATCTAAAAAATTTGAATACAAAAACTACGTCTCATATATTTCCTGTACAGTCGCTATATGTATATTATTGTCAAGATTTTGTAATGAATATATTGTTATTTAAGAAGCTTCTTAATCTTGTAACGAACACGATGAATTGATAGAAATTTACAAAATGTTGCATAATTAAATATTGGAGTTTTGAAGTCCATTTTTATATAAAATTTCTTTAAACTCGTTAGCAATTAAGATACTAAAATTCAAATTCTATTTCTCTAAAATATTCTCACTGAAACCTTACCCCAAAGACGTTTAACTAATATGCAAAATTTTTTATCTTCCAAGTATTCAACAATATCTTTCAAAAAAAATCAGCGGAATTTGGGACATTATTGTTATGTTATAGGCACAGGAATACATATACTGATATAGTTTAACAATAATAAATTTTAGTTTCGAAAAAAGATTAATCATCGATCACGTCAAAGTTGATTGGATACATATCACGTGCTTGTAGACCTTTGCCTTAGATTTATTTGTAATTCTTGGATGATTATTTAATCAACCTAAAAATAAAAAATAAGAAATTGTAAAACGAAAATTTTTTTTTTTTTATTATAATATTCCATATGATTTATTAAATATATTAACTACAAAATTTATTTATTAATAAATTTTTAATAAAAAAAAAGGTCAACTCTTACATCAGTTATTACAAATTCCCGTATCTACGCTTGCAAACGCTACGACTGTTAATTATCTTCAGTCTTCACCACCCACAACGATAGCATTCTCTCTGCGCTACCTCCTTCAGGGCAAACATAAACTTTAGCAGCAGTAAATAATGCGATTTCATTATAAGAGATTATTTTTATTTTATAAATAATACATATAATTTCAATTGATTATTTTATCGTGATTTTTTTTACAATGTAAACAATATTATATAATAATAAACAGTTGAAATGTTAATGAAAATTTTTTAAAACTGTAATTTATTGCAAATACTAAATTTGAAATTTGTTACATATTAAACAAATAACAAAAGTCTAACATACCAATCCTTTACTGTAAAGTAAAAAGCGGAATGAATGGAATCTAAAAAATATAAAAAATAGTAAAATGGGTTAGAAGACTCGAGTACTCTAAGTAAGCTTTGCGGAAAAGACAAATTCAAGCCCCCATGCCTACTATCAACTGACATTAACGTATATCGTGAGTGATCAAACTCGTGCAGAGGTACTGTCACATTGATAATAAGACATGAGACCCACCACCAAAGGGACGGGCCCCACATACAGAAGTCTGCGACATAGCTTGAGATATACTGATACAGTATTATTTTTCTCATTGAAGGTAACCAGACTACTAGAAGAGGAGGATAACCAAAGCACTCTAGGTGCACTAGTCCCTTATACATCCCAGCTTAGCCATTTCCACTTACCAGAATAATGGAAAATATTATCATTGTCTATTCAGGTTTGACGCTTATTCCAATATTTTCTTTAACGTTAAGTTTTCGCTTTTAGAAAAAATAAAGGAAAGAAAGTGTTCATAATTACTTTTAAACAAATTTTTTAGTATGTTTTTCGTCGTTTGTTTACTATAGTTTTCTTTGAAGAAAATAACGAAAATATTTAACGAAAATAAGAAAGTTTCGACGAAACTTTTTTTTGACTAGGAGTGACCGAAAGACTTGAGATATTTTTGTTTCTGAGCAAGCGAAAAGTTAAAAAAAGTGATAAGGAAAGAATATTTATTTTTATTTATTTAAATATAAATACTTAATAAGTACGAGTGCAAGTACAGAAAAAAATAAAAAAAAGTGCGAGTGAGAGTAAATAAAAATAAAAGAAATTTCGTGTAGACTTTTTATAGAATATTTCATGGGAAAATTTGACGTGAATCATTATTAGCAAAACTGGTTACTGATCATAATCACAATTTTAGGTTCCGATGCATGATTCTTCTTATGAGTCATTTGATTATTTATTATTGTTGCTACACTAAAAACAAATGGTTATATTACTATATTAAAAATTATAATAAAACAAACATAACGTCACCACCACATCACGGAACAAAATGGATTTTTTAAAAGTTTAATTATTGACTATGGAAATATGGAAACATTATTGATTTACTCAATTTACTTATGTCATATCAGCTCTTTAACTTTACAAAAATAATGTTAGAACGTTTCAATATAATTTCTCACAAATAGTCACGAACAATTTGGTGAACGGATAAAATATTTAATCATAAAAAAATAGGTGTAATTGTAAGAATATTTAATAAATTATAATACATATCCTACAAAAATAATGGACATAATCCAAATATTTCCGTTATATCTATGGAAATTTTCTCCTAATTGGTTTTTTTTTTGTAAATGATAACAGGGATTTTTATTATAGTAACTAACAAACTGAATATTTAAAGATGACTGTTTTTACATAATTTTCGAAAAAAATAATTACTTATTTCAACCCGAGAGAACTCTTTCGTTATAGACAAAGTTAAGCGAGAATTTTCAAAACTCCATAAAATAAAATATTTTGATCAAATTAATAAGTAATCAATTCTATATAAAATTTTTAATGAACAAAGAAAATATTTAATAATCGATAATAAAATAAAAATTACTTATAAATTTTAAAATTATTGACTTAAAAAGTTATTTATTAGTTATCAGTGTATTTCTTTAAGATAAAAGTAAAATTCTGAATCTTTTAATAAAGGAGAATAATTTCTCCAATATATTTTTTTAGAGAATTCATATCAAAAATTATAACCGTTTACCGACGTATCGATAATTCAAATTCTTAACCTTCATTCCTATTTAAGATACCGATATATATAAAGGATGACGTTGTTTATTATGTTCCAAAGTACGTTTCAAGTCCCCATAATATGAGTAACTTGATTTCATTATTCTAAATATAAATACCGACCGATAATTTTTAGTAATTGAAACATCAAAATACTATGGAATTAAAAATCAGTAGTCTGCTTCTTAGATTTTCAAACTGTTGCATGCCAAATTTGTAAAATATGAAACTAATAATATGAAAACTTGAAATCTCGGATTTCAACTCAATAGAAAAACTAAATTCTAATTCCTTTATTATTTTTAAATTTTTTATTTTGCTACTCCTGTAGATCTTCAGATGATGCGGAAATCCTTTTCTATTTAATTCGCAAAGTAATTTTGTAAATTACCTATTTTGGAAGTGACTTCAGGCGGCGTAATTAATTGTGTACTACCGTATATTAATATTTAAATTAAACCCGTTTCTGAAACAGTTTTAAAAAAAACTTTTTTCTTTTTTTTTGTTTTTTTTAAAAAAAAATGGCTACTCAATTTTTTTCGAAATTAAGTCAAAATTATATTGAATTATTAAAAGATGATGAATATTATGATATCACAATTGAAGTTGGCGAAGATCCCAACGTAAAAATATTTCGTGCCCATATGAATATTTTGTGCTATCGTTCACCATATTTGCGACGAACTTTGGATTCAAACAAAAAGAAAAATGATAATGTCTTGGCTCATATTAAACTATCAAATACATCACCAGAAATCTTCCAAATAGTTTTAAAGTAAGTTATATCATATTGAAATATACATAACATTGAATATACAAATTATAACTTTTATTTTTATGGCAGGTATATTTATGGTGGTATCCTTTCATTAGATAATAAAAATACTTCGGATTTTCTTAAAGTATTGGCTACTGCAGATAAGCTTATTCTTCAAGAACTAGTTGATTATTTACAAGGATATTTAATTGAAAATGAGTCCGAATGGTTGGAACAACATTTTGAATTTACTCAGCAAATTAGTTCACAATCTAATAATTTATTAAAACTTCAAGAATTTTGTACAAATTTAATGGTTCGGTCTCCAGAAAGAGTACTTAAATCATTAAGTTTTACTTCACTTTCTGAAAAATCTTTAATTTCACTTATTGAAAGCAATGATTTACAAATGAAAGAAATTGAAGTATGGGAACATGTATTAAAATGGGGTCTTTCACAAAACCCAACTCTTAATCCAGATCCTAAAACTTGGTCTGATAATGATTTTAAAACAATGAAAAATACTCTCCATAGTTGTTTACCTTTGATTAGATTTTATTGTTTATCATCAAAAGAATTTTCACAAAAAGTTCGTCCATTTCAAAAACTTTTAAATGAACAACTTTATGAAGAATTATTAAATTTTTATTTGGATCCTGATAGCGTATCATCTCAAAATGCTCAACTTCCTAGAAAAATTAAAATTAATGAAAACATCGAAGTTATTTGTTCACGAATTGTTAATTCTGGTATTGTTTCAACAATTTCAAGATGGATAGATAAAATAACTATTGATGATAAAAACTTTAATGTATCATATTTACCATATAAATTTGAATTATTATTAAGAGGGAGCCGAGATGGATTTACCCCTAAAAAATTTCATGAATTATGTGATAATAAACCTAATACCGTTACATTTATCAAAATAAAAGGAACAGAAGAAATTGTTGGTGGATATAATCCGATAACATGGGAATCTTCTGATAATTGGGGTAAAACCGAAGATAGTTTTATTTTTTCTTTTAAAAATAAGAATAATTTTAAAGATTCAATTTTAAGTAAGGTAATAGATCCTTGTTATGCATTTGCTAATCACCCTATATGTGGACCAAAGTTTGGTCATGATATTATTATATATGCTCAAGGTGCATCTGCAAATTATAATGTCGCTCAATGTAGTAAGCGTCATTATGAAAAAAAGATACGAGATAGTAAAGATATCTTTAGTATAGAAGATTATGAAGTATTTCGAATAATAAAGAGATAAATGTAATATTTAATGAATGAATTTTATTTAATACAAAAATATAATAAAAATATTTGTAACATTTTAACGAAGAAATAATTATTTTATCTGCGTAAAAAACTTAAATTAGTTTTATTTTTTGTGAAATAATGTGTAATAAATAACCGTGTAAATAGCCATAAGGTTAAATAGAAGGTTAAGATATCAAAAATTTTACATTTAAAGCGTAAGAGAATGTATTTATTTCAATCCAAATATACTTCTCATTGATTAGAGTTTAATTTTGAATGCAGCGAACTGTCATCTGGGACTTTCATTTCAAATTTTACAAACGACTGCTGCTTTCAATAAACTAATATAAAATATAATAAAAAAAATTTTAAAATTATAAAGATATCGAAATCTAAAAATGATATTAAAATTAATGAGGATCAAATTAGGAATATTTAAGTCCAAAAATAAAATCGATGACCAATCAGTGAGAAACAATGGTATATACCGAAATCAAATTACTTCTTCCTGATATTACTGACGTGAATTTGCGTAAAAGAACTTTCAAAGCTAAAAAAATCCATACATTGTTTGAAGGAATACAAATAGATAAAATTAGGCAAATAACTTATAGTGCGAATGCTATTATAAGCCTAAAAGTTAGCTAGATTCAAAATATTATAAACCCTTTCCTTAAATTAGATAAATGCCAAAACAAACCGCGCACGTGACTAAAATTCTGATTCACCGGTAAGTGTCTCAACTACACCTATTACTTTGCCTCGAACATCTTTCCCCAACTCTTTCGGCGAAAAATTACCCGATGTAAAGGTGAATACATCAGTCACATCTCAAGTAAGTATACCATCAACACCTCAGGTAAGTAAATCTGACAAATCCCCTTCCGGTTTCTATTTTATCTGATGATCCAGAAGAGAAGCAAGAATCCGTTATTAACAAAGTGCTAAAGCGGTTTACAGTGAGAATTTTAGCGATAATTTTGTGTTTAATAGTTCAGTACCTTGTCATATAATATGTAATAAAGACCATAAAAACGAAAATGTAAAGAATGGTATAGAGGGTCAATGGGTTGTGGGGGTATTTTGGAGAACGAACATATCGTCTTAAGTGTTGGGAGGCTTATCAAAATGGCATCCAAATAGTAAGTGTGAAAGCATAGAGCGAGGCCTTCATGTGAATCGATCACCTGAAAAATGCGCAGTACTGTTATGCAGTAAAATGTTGCGCAGTAATCACATGATATAACTGGACCGTGATGCCGATCAATAACTTCATCACTTTGTCACACCCCGTCCGAGTTTCACTGTTTATATTTATCTGAGGGACGTTTTTTTTTCGAGTAGGTAAAACCTTATTCATCACACCTTATTCGTCACTGTTTATTTTCACGTGTTAGTGCATAATGCCGTAATGCGGCCCTGTGTGCAAAATTTTGCCGGTGCGACTGGGGTAGTTGTGTGGTAAAAGGTCCCCTAAAAATTACATAATGTTAATCACCTTTATTTAATAAATACGCCGAGAATTCGACAGAGTTTCAAATCTAATGAGTAATGATAATCATTTTTCTGTGTACTGATAAATTATTTTTTTTTCTGTATTACGTCATTACGTCACAAGAGTCTACCAGTAAGGTATATAAAGTATAAATACTCTCAAACTTTTTTAAAAAACTAAACTTTTTCCTTTTTTTATAAAATCGCAATTTTCAGTAACAAAATGAACAAATTGGAATTGTCCCTAAATTGTTTGATTCTAGGTCAAACTTTGAGTAAATGTTTCTGCGTAGATATTGGCGAAATAAATTTAATTGATAATGGATTTGAAGTCACATTTGCCGATTTTAAAGTTTCACATTTAATAGATAAGATTTTTCTTCGAAAAAATTTAATTCAAGACAAAAATGAAATGGATATTCATAAAGTTGATAGCAAGAAGGTTAATGATGAAAAAAATAATCTTAAAGGATTTACCAAAGATGATATCAAAAATAAACTAAATGGTGAGTTGTTGACGCCTATGCTCAAGCTTACGAGTTGTTTTAATACTGAAGAAATGGATCAAGAGGGCATTAATATCTTCATAGTCCTCACCCCCACTGGTAAGGTGTCTCCCAATGTTTTACCTCTCAAGAAGAACGAAATATCAATTTTGATCTGACGTCATTTTTTTCTCGCGTTAAAGCAGGTCCTTCACGAGGCGTTGCGCAAGGTACTGTATTTCTCGTTAAATAACTTCGAGTATCTATTGGTTTGGAACGATGTCAAAAAACTTTCTAACAAATCTCTTACTTATTATTGATTCTAGGACCTAACTGGCGCAATACTTCTTCTATCTACGAGTGGATACAAGAATTCACACTGAACCGTGGTAATAGCCGAGTATGTCTTACTAAATTTATCTTTTCAATTATGTGTTTTTTAGCTCCTCTGGCTAAAATCATATTGACTTTTTCAGCTCGTCAATACCTATGGTAAAAACTTTGAACTTTATCAACGGGAAGACACAATCGAAACCCTATGGAAACTGATTAAAGAACGATATCCATATCGTAATGATGACGACAAAGGCAATCATCCAATCCCCGTTTTAGCCGGTGGACCTGGAACTGGAAAAAGCAGATTTCTTGATGAAATCGAAAGATTGCTTTGGCGTTGTATCAATGAATCTGATGAGGAAATCCGTAATGGTTTTGCAAACATGGTCGTCATAAACACCACTTATGGGAATGGATCCCCTGCTAGTAGTCATGATTCAAGAATTATTGGTAGCGAGTCAACAGAAATAATTAACGGCCAGGCATCTTTTGCGTTGCGTATTCTATTTGAGTACTTCCAACCACAAAACGAAACTGGTGAACTCTCTTTTCCCCAATTTAACACACTATGTAGTAAGAAAGCTGTTGACTTTACTCTAGACACTGCTCTCCGAGTTATATACGCTGACTTTATTAGTAAACAAAGGAAGCAAGAAACAAGTTCTTGTCCTCCACTAGTCCTGGTCATTGGAATCGATGAGTTCAACAATTTGCACGATATACAAAAAGGAGCCTGTAAAGAACTTATAAAAACTATTGGAGGAGTTATGTGTAAACCACCTGCAAACATTTTTTTCATTCCCATCCTAGCTGGAACGATTGAAGGGGCCATAAGTGATTATATTTCAGGTTCTATGCACGAACCAATTCTCCTCCCACTACGCTTACTTAATAATGATGATGCAATTAGCATTGGTAAGAGGATGAATCTGTTTGATGATGATTATGTCTGTCGGAATCCATATTTTCGAATCAGCATTAGTGATGTTGGAGGACATGTAAGAACATTGGAGTATTACTACAGTAATTTTGCGAAACAGAAAGATGACAAGATGAAACTAGCGACAGAAACAGAAACAGGAGAGACAGGTCTTTATGACGTGAATATTGGAAAAGTCATGGAATACGTCAAACATAAGATTGTAAATAAATATCAAATTAATAGATATTCAAGTCATTTGTCAGTACCTCTCGCAAAGGCCATATTGGGCTTTCCGGTTGGTAAAGTGGATGCTGTTAAAAAAGAGAATGTGAAAGACGAAGGAAAACATCAAACACATCAAACCTATGAGGAACTTGTTTCAATGGGACTTATTAACCTGGTTCCGGCAGGGGAAAAATACCTTATTCGTTTACCTTACCTATGGGTATGTGCAATCGCTGAATGTTCCTCTGACCCTGATTTGTCGAATTGGAAATCCATGTTACAATATGATGATCCGATTAATTGGCAGAATTTTGAGGATTTTAATGCCAAATTCTTGGCATTGCGCCTCGCTCTTTTTCGTTTACTAGGATATGAGGAAATTATTTTGAAGGAATTTTTAAAGGGTGCAGATTTCTCGCATAGTTTTCCGGATGTTAAAGTTGTATTACCTGAAACTAGAAATATCAAATTGTACAAATTATTACATCGATATCCAGGTATTAAGTTTTGCAGATTTTCGTATAACATAAAAAGTCGCATCAAATTCAAACCCAAATCTAATATAATTTAGTCGCTAAAACTTACAAGAATCAAGAAGCGAAATATGAAAACTTGAAAGAAAAGAGAAATGGTTATTTCGACCTTGATTTACTGCAAAATGATGATATCAAGAAATACACTGGTTGTGTCTTTCTTAATGTGTCTGGAGCACCTTGGGATGTCTTTGGGCTTCTTAAATGTGGAAGTTCAGAGTCTGAAATTTGTTGCGTAGCTCAGCAATTGAAACTAACTACTACTACAAATGTTGTCATCGATCAAAAGTTATTTAAAAATGAGCATAAAAAGGTAACAACATTGCTTTCTATATTAAGTACACATACGAATCGTTAAAATTGTTAGGCTAACAAATATCTTTCTTATGTAAAAGGTTATTAAAAATATGGAGGAAGTTGACACAAAAAATTGGGTTTTGTTATTCTTAACAAACGCAGACCAGAAAGACAACCTCTCTGTAAGTGATAGTCCGAATAGCGCATTAGTATCCATAGAAAAAATGCAAGAATTTTATGGATATACATATGCAAGTCGAGCACAATTTGCGTCTGGTATGTTTGCAAAATTCGGAATTTCTTTTCTTTTATCATACATAATATCTGAAACTGCACTATTCTTTTACCTTAGCAAACGATAAAATATACTTTAATTCAGCACCTGTTGAATCACTCAAACTTATTGGATTTAGCGATAAAGATAACGTTTATATACGTATTGAACGCAAAAAACGCCCCTTCACTAGTCTGAATGATATAAAAGAAAGGCTCGACATTGAAGAAGATAAATTTAAGAAGTTAAAGTTTGATAGAGTTGAATTTAATTAAATAATCTCGAAAATCATCTATATTTAGCAGTATTCCCTTTTCTGATGTACTGCTGTAATCTAGAGAAAATTAAACTTATATGAATAATGACTGCAATACCGGTTTAAATTTTCTGAAACTTAATTATTGCTAATATAAAATTGAAACTGACTCTAGCTAAATTAATTTATGATAATTAAAAATAACGGAGTAGCAGACGTTTAAGAGAGAAACATCTCGAGCCAAGTAATAAACAAATGTATTGTTACACTCTGTTGTTGTTTAATGAAAAAAAAATTAGAGATATAATAGTTGAATAAATAGTAGTTTAACTTTTTTCTATTTCTCTACTTCATTTTTAAACAAAATGGTAATAAATTCATAATTATGTAGTATGTATTTGGCACTTTCGAAATTCATAAAAGTAGTATGATAGTAGTTGATGCTTTTTCCAAGACTTCGTGTAACAAAAAAATAAAATAAAATGCACTTAGCACAAAATCCCATGGTAAATATTTCATTGAGTCAGCGTATCACAGACATTGCTTTAGTTTCACTAAGCCGTTTTATACCAGTAACAAATACTAGTGTCCATCTTTGACAGAAACATATGTAAAACAATCAGAGACAACCGGTATTAAACAACGAGTCCACAATTAATGCCTTGAGATAATATACGTACTGCTCAATGGCTGTTTTTTCTTTGTACTAAAATACACTCCAAAAAAATAGACATAATCCGAAAATGATAATATTTTTAAAAACGGGTTCTGAGCACGCATTCATTGAATACAAAAGGTTATGGCTGACTTACAGTATTCTATGTATAACAAAATCTATGTAATATTATCTATTACGTTTAGAGGGATTTCATTTGAATTTCACCTTTTACATTCCTTTCATGTTATGAGTAAGTGTAAAAAATTATTGACTAATCGTGATGAGAAGTATTATTGAACGGGATCATCTAATTGCGAGAAAACACTTTTTTCTCATGCAGGAAGCGGTTGAAACTAGACTTCCTCCTGAAGAACTATGCAAAACTTAGGTCAAATACCTTCATGTAGGAAGATAAAAAATTTAATAACTCTGTTACAAGATTAATAGGTATCGATTGAATATGATGAACAATGTTTATCCAACAAAGTTATCTTCTAGAACATGATGAAGGTGGACCTAAACGTAGAGGTACGGATATGAACTGGAGCCCTGAAGTTTATAACATTAGAGAAGTTTGTGTACAAAAAAATCATCCGGTCCTTTATAAGTTACTTGATGGACCTGAACGTAGATTCGTAAGGGAGGAACTTTTACTTGTTAATGAAGGGGTTGAATTACCTCCTAAGAAATATCTTTTGTAAATGGATTAAGTAACCGAGATGTATAAATAGTTTGTGAATGAGTAGTTTGTTCATTTTCTTCAAGGAAGGTTGAGTGTCTGTTTTCCTCAAAATAAGTTAATTGTCTGATTTCTTCAAAAGAAGTTGATTTCTTATTTTCATGAAGACGTGATATTCTGTAATCTTCTGCTTCTTTAAATTGTTTTACAATTTCGTAGTATTGTTGATCTTTGTCAATTTTCGTAGAATAATTAAATTTTGATACATTATCGCCACATGTGCCAATAAATAAAAAAATTAATTCTTTTATTTCTGTAGCTTTCGGCATATTGTCTGGATTTTAATCCCAACACTTTCTTATTAAATCAATAATATAACATCCTGGCGCTTCTGGTACATATATTTCAGGTCTAGTTCCTTCACATATATCTAATGCTAGATATTGATCATGTGCACCATTGCGCAGAAAAATACATAATCATACCAAAACTATATATATCAGCTGCTTGAGCATAAGGATATCATCTTAATACTTCAGGAGCTACAAAGGCATAACTCCATAAACGTTTGCTTCATCTGTATTAGTAACTTCTCCACACAATCCCATATCCGAAATATAAATAATATCAACTAAAAGAGGACTATCATCTTTATTTAATAATATATTTCCTGTATGAAAATCACGATGAACAATCTGACTTTGATAATATTCCATAATAAAATTAATTTATCTAACCAATTAAAATTATTGCAATTTTTATTCAACCAAAATTTCCACCTACTGCATAGTGAAGAACCATAACAAAATCCTTTGTTTCTGGATGTTGAGATATTCCATATATATAAGAATGTTATTATCATTATAATTTTTAATCGAATATGCTTTAACCTGTTAAATTAAAAATATCCGTTATTATCGTTATATACAAAATACAAAAAATATTTCAATTTATATACCTCATTTAGGAAATCCTTGGTGATATTTTGTGAGTTACAGTATATAAACATTTTATAGCAACCTCTTTTTGGTTTCTTATTTTTACTTTTATCATATTCTAATGGGCCATCTTTCCATATTGTCAAATATACTTTGGCAAAACAACCTTCACCTATTAATTTAATTTCATTGAATTGGTTGTATGGTATCCATTCAAATATTAAATCATTATAAGAATTGATTTTTAATTGTATTTCTTAATTAAATTATCAATATCTTCGTTTCCACTAATTCAATTTGTAAAATTATTTATTAAATCATTCTTTTGACATGATTTACACCAATTATGTATAGTATCTGACTATCTGTATATTGATAATTACACTTTATCCAACACAAATCCTGAAGAATTATGATATAATCTTTCGTATTCATATCTTGAGATATGCCGTAAGTTTTAAGATAATTTTCATTCGAAATGTACGTAAAAGAGTACGTTTTTAACTATTAAGATAAAGGGAAAATCATTAGTATACTAAGAAAACATTTAATTAAATTTGTGAATAAATTTCATACCTCATTATTTATAAATTCACTAGTAACACTTTGTGAGTTAGATAAATATTTCAAAGTATTTCTTTTATTTCTGAATTCTAATATATTTGTTTTCACTTTTTTTTATAATCTAATGGACCGTCCTTCCATATTGCTGGAGCAAAATTATCATTACATAATTCTCTATTAATATTATTAAACTGATCATATGGTATCCATTCAAATATTATATCTTTGTAATATTGAATTTTTAATTGCATTTCTTGGATTAAGTAATCAATTATTTCATTTCCGCTTGTCCAGTAAAATTTGCTTTCAAATAATTTATTTGACATGCTACACACCATTTATTATCATTCTTTACATATTTTATACCACATTTCTTCACAATATCTGTCTTGAAGTACTATGATGTAATCCTTTGTATTTGGATCCTGAGACATCTCACATATTATATTATAATAATTACTTTGTATTATATATAATTTCAAATATTATCATATCATTAAAAGTATTAACTTTTAAATGCATTACTTAAATTAAATTATCAATAATTTCATTTCCTCTGATCCAGTTCGTAAAATTTTTTTTTAAGATAATTTTTTTGACACTCTACACACCATTCATTTTCCACATTTTTACAATAAATATTCTCAATAACTATAAAATAATCTTTTGTATCGGGATTTTGTGATATACCATAATCACTCTTTACTAAAAATAATTAATTATTATTAAAGAAAATATTTTAAAATTAAATTTTTTAAGTAAAAAATTTATAATTTCATACCTGACGTAAGGATCCCTCAGTAATATTTCGTGACTTACGAAAAGCAACTTCTTTATAATCATAATATAATGGACCTTCATTCCATATTAACTAAATATTTAACGAAATAACCTTCACCTATTTCTTCAATATTATTAAATTTATCATATGATATTCATTCAATTATTTTATCATTTTGGTTCATTAATATTTAATTGCATTTTTTTAATAATATCGTCAATTTTTCCATTTTCAATATAAAATAATTTTTAAATTCTTCATTTGATATGGTTTACACCATTTATATTTGAATTATTTTTTAATACTTATATATTGTTCGTCACATTTTTCACATCGTCCAAATTTATTTTGAGGTGTCATTATTTTAATGTTGAACTTTTCTTTGAAAATTTTGGTTAATTAAACTTGTCAGAACAAGGGGGAAAATGAATTTCAATGGGGCCAACCGTAATCATGTAGATCAATCAATTGGTAAATATGACGCAAAAAAATATATTTAAGATAAATTTAATCACAAAATATCTATAGTTCTGATGAAATAAATTTATAATTATACTTTAAACTATCCTTCGTTTCACCTTAATAAGGATAAAGATTTATATTTGTTCATTAAATTTTGGTATAATATTATAATTTATAACATTTATATAACTTATATGATTATTAATTTTCAACATGCTTAAAAAATTGAGAAAACAAATTTCAGCCTAAGAAATTTAATTATATTTTTAAGTAAAAAGCTTTTTTATTTAGAATTTAGAATTATAAGTTTATAAGTAAACAAAATTTTGATTTGGAATAAGATGATTAAAGGCTTATTCTATTTTCAATATGTTAAATTTTAATAAACTATTCATATTGTAGTAAATTAAGCAGGACATCCATCAGTTCAGTTCGGAGCTTTATTACATATAATGAAGTCTAGTTGTAAACCACTAAAATGTATTTATTCGCGTAACCGATACACCGAATCACCGATACACCGATCATCGTTATAAATTATAATCATTATAATAATTATTAATTTAAGTGAATATTTATAATTAGGCGCAACCAAAAATTAACTGAATAAGAAAATATTTAGAAATTGAAAAATAAGTAAATTAACATAATCAAATTAATAATTTATCTTTGAAAAAAAGTTGAGTCCAACGTTATTTTTTTTTTTTTTAATCATTTACTGACATATTAAAATATTAAAACGATAATATCATTAATTTTTAGTGGAATGAAATCACAATAATAAATTATGATCCACATTACTTTTAGTGTAAAGCGAAGTGTAAAATTCTTTTAGTTACTACGGAATCAAAATATTTAGTTTGGTTCTAGTAATAAAAATGGTCAAAATAGAAGATAAAATTTGCATAATGCAGAAAAAAGCAACGAGATATCGTTAAATCTTATATTTATAACGTGATTGATTACTTGTCTTTTAATGTTTTCAGGTTCGTGGTTTTCCACCACAATCATGGTTAATGTTAACATAAATCTTTTGAATAAAACTTTTTATTTTCCTAATTAAAATTTTATATCTCTAGCTTAGTTATTCTATAAAATTCTTGTCCTCGTAACATATGTGTAACTTTGCCAAGCAGTATTTAAATTGGTATTGCTGGTTATATTTATAAAGCCATTTTAATCATATTATTGAAGAACAAGTACTATATTTGGTTAGATATTGAATAATTGCATTAACTAAAAATAAGGGAAGAAATAAAAACCAACTCGTTAATATTTATCTATTTTATATCGAATAGTTAAGAAACAGAAATCAAAAAATTACATAATGTTGCATGCAAAATTCGTTAAAGATAAAACTAAAGCCATGAAATTTTACCTGTAAAACTAGAAATATAACAGTTAAACAGCCAAACATTCCAGATTTTAACTTTAATAGTAGAAAAGTTTAAATTAATGGAAAGATACAAAATAATTAAATTCTAAACTTTTTGACACCACTAAGATATTTAAATAAAAAATTGTCTGGCCTGATTTAGAATTTAATTTTGATGATCACAAATCGGCAACTTTAATTGCTATATTTGTCAAATTTTACCCGAATTTTTGGGTAATTTTCAATAAAAAATGATCGGCGGAGGTTCCCTTGTCATTTTCCTAATATGGGCGTAATTTTTTTACTTTAATGTTTTATGTATATTGTATAATGTATAATATATATGTATATGTACAGTATATTATATATAATATATATAATAAATATATATATATATATATATATTATAGGAGGAAAAACAAAAAATTGATAATGGATCATTAGAGTAAAATCATGAATTAGGCTTATCTGTGCCACCTTTGCTGCATGTTAAATTAAGCCATCAAATAATAGTTTTTGATAAAATACTTTAATTCTTTTGATCTTCATTCAAAAATTTCAAATAACAAATGATCATCATACTGGGAACGTCAAAGCAAAACTTTTATAAAATAATACGAAAATGCCGAAATGGCATTTTTTTTCACAGATTAATATGAATAAATATGCAAAAATGGCATATTTTTCATAAAACTGAATGCCATTTTGGCATTTTTTTTTTTCTTAAAAAAATGTTGTTTCTGAGTTTTTTTTTTCATATGAAAATGCTGAAACGGCATTTTTTTCATAAATTAATATGAAAATGCCATTTCAATATTTTTTTTCTTAGGTTAATATGAAAAAAATGTCGTTTCGACAGTTTTTTCATAAATTGATATGAAAATGCCGAAACAGTATATTTTCATAAGTCAATATGAAAAAAAAACGCCGAAACGGCATTTTTTTCATAAATTGATACGAAAATGTTATTTCGGCATTTTTTTTTAGGTTAATATGAAAAAAAATGTCATTTCGGCAGTTTTTTCATAAATTGATATGAAAATGCCGAAACAGTATTTTTTTTCATAAGTCAATATGAAAAAAAATGCTGAAACGGCATTTTATTCATATATTGATATGAAAATGCTGAAATGGCATTTTTTTTCATGAGTTGATATTTAAAAAAAATGCTGAAACGTCATTTTTTCATAAGAAAAAAATGCCAAAATGGCGGTTTCATATTATTTTAAGTTAATATGAAAAAATGTCGTTTCGGCGTTTTTTTTTATAAATTGATATGAAAAATGCCGAAATGGCATTTATTTCATAAGTTAATATTAAAAAAAAATGCTGAAACGGCATTTTTTTCATAAAATGATGTGAAAATGTCGTTTCGGCGTTTTTTTTTATAGATTGATATGAAAAATGCCGAAATGGCATTTTTTTTCATAAGTCAATATTAAAAAAAATGCTGAAATGGCATTTTATTCATATATTGATATGAAAATGCTGAAATGGCATTTTTTTTCATAAGTTGATATTTAAAAAAAATGCTGAAACGTCATTTTTTCATAAAATAATATGAAAACGCCATTTTGGCATTTTTTTCTTAAGTTAATGTGAAAAAATGTTGTTTCTGAGTTTTTTTTTTCATATGAAAATGCTGAAACGGCATTTTTTTCATAAATTAATATGAAAATGCCATTTCAATATTTTTTTTCTTAGGTTAATATGAAAAAAATGTCGTTTCGACAGTTTTTTCATAAATTGATATGAAAATGCCGAAACAGTATATTTTCATAAGTCAATATGAAAAAAAAACGCCGAAACGGCATTTTTTTCATAAATTGATACGAAAATGTTATTTCGGCATTTTTTTTTAGGTTAATATGAAAAAAAATGTCATTTCGGCAGTTTTTTCATAAATTGATATGAAAATGCCGAAACAGTATTTTTTTTCATAAGTCAATATGAAAAAAAATGCTGAAACGGCATTTTATTCATATATTGATATGAAAATGCTGAAATGGCATTTTTTTTCATGAGTTGATATTTAAAAAAAATGCTGAAACGTCATTTTTTCATAAGAAAAAAATGCCAAAATGGCGGTTTCATATTATTTTAAGTTAATATGAAAAAATGTCGTTTCGGCGTTTTTTTTTATAAATTGATATGAAAAATGCCGAAATGGCATTTATTTCATAAGTTAATATTAAAAAAAAATGCTGAAACGGCATTTTTTTCATAAAATGATGTGAAAATGTCGTTTCGGCGTTTTTTTTTATAGATTGATATGAAAAATGCCGAAATGGCATTTTTTTTCATAAGTCAATATTAAAAAAAATGCTGAAATGGCATTTTATTCATATATTGATATGAAAATGCTGAAATGGCATTTTTTTTCATAAGTTGATATTTAAAAAAAATGCTGAAACGTCATTTTTTCATAAAATAATATGAAAACGCCATTTTGGCATTTTTTTCTTAAGTTAATGTGAAAAAATGTCGTTTCGGCGTTTTTTTCTATAAATTGATATGAAAAATGCTGAAATGGCATTTATTTCATAAGTTAATATTAAAAAAAATGCCGAAACGGCATTTTTTTTCATAAAATGATGTGAAAATGCCATTTCGGCATTTTTTTCTATAAATTAATATGAAAAATGCCGAAATGGCATTTATTTCATAAGTTAATATTAAAAAAAATGCCGAAACGGCATTTTTTTTCATAAAATAATGTGAAAATGCCATTTCGGCATTTGTTTCTATAAATTGATATGAAAAATGCTGAAATGGCATTTATTTCATAAGTTAATATTAAAAAAAATGCCGAAACGGCATTTTTTTTCATAAAATGATGTGAAAATGCCATTTCGGCATTTTTTTCTTAAGTTAATACGAAAAAATGTCATTTCGGCGTTTTTTTTTATAGATTGATATGAAAAATGCCGAAATGGCATTTTTTTTCATAAGTTGATATTTAAAAAAAATGCTGAAACGTCATTTTTTCATAAAATAATATGAAAACGCCATTTTGGCATTTTTTTCTTAAGTTAATATGAAAAAATGTCGTTTCGGCGTTTTTTTCTATAAATTGATATGAAAAATGCCGAAATGGCATTTATTTCATAAGTTGATATTTAAAAAAATGCTGAAACGGCATTTTTTTTCATAAAATGATGTGAAAATGCCATTTCGGCATTTTTTTCTTAAGTTAATATGAAAAAATGTCGTTTCGGCATTTTTTTTTTTATAGATTGATATGAAAAATGCCGAAATGGCATTTTTTTTCATAAGTTGATATTAAAAAAATGCTGAAACGGCATTTTTTCATAAAATAATATGAAAACGCCATTTCGGCATTTTTTTCTTAAAAAATGTCGTTTTGGCATTTTTTTTTATAAATTGATATAAAAATGCTGAAATGGCATTTATTTCATAAGTTAATATTAAAAAAAATGCTGAAACGGCATTTTTTCATAAAATGATATGAAAATGCCATTTTGGCATTTTTTTTCTTAAGTTAATATGAAAAAATGTCGTTTCGGCGTTTTTTTTTATAGATTGATATGAAAAATGCCGAAATGGCATTTTTTTTCATAAGATATTAAAAAAAAATGCTGAAACGGCATTTTTTCATAAAATAATAATATGAAAACGGCATTTCGGCATTTTTTTCTTAAAAAATGTCGTTTTGGCATTTTTTTTTTATAAATTGATATGAAAATGCCGAAATGGCATTTTTTTTCATAAGTTGATATTAAAAAAAACGCTGAAATGGCATTTTTTTTTATAAAATGATATGAAAATGCCATTTTGGCATTTTTTTCTTAAGTTAATATGAAAAAATGTCGTTTCGGCGTTTTTTTTTATAGATTGATATGAAAATGCCGAAATGGCATTTTTTTTTATAAGTGTTGATATTAACAAATGTCGTTTCGGCATTTTTTTTATAGATTGATATGAAAAATGCCGAAATGGCAATTTTTTTCATAAGTTGATATTAAAAAAAACGCTGAAACGGCATTTTTTCATAAAATGATATGAAAATGCCATTTTGGCATTTTTTTTCTTAGGTTAATACTAGCCGTAACCCGTCGCGCTGCGCCAGAATATATATAGTGTATGTATTGAAAAGAAAATTCTGATTTATGTTTAGAATTTTGTTACTTATATAATACTAAATTTTGTTTGTAATTAGAAACTGAATTTGAAGAATTGAAATTCAAAATAAAATAAATAATAAAATTAAATAAAATAAAAATTTAAAAAGGTGTAAAAAAAACCTAAAAAAGAGTTCTGAAAGGTAGTCAGTACCCTCAGAAAAAATTTTTTTACATAGAAAAATTCTTTGCACATTAAAAAATTTTTTGCATGTTAAGAAAAGGTGTAGATTTGATTTAATATTAGACTAAGAATTTAATTTTAAGAACACATTGTATAATACTGAGCATATAGTGATTTATATTTACAATATGATTATTATATTAGAATAATACATTATATTTATTAGTATAATACAACTATTTATATCTGAATGATATAAATTATATTTACAATATTTACAATACAATAATGTGAAGTGTATTTACAATATGATTAAATTAGAATGATTTAGTATTACAATAACTTGAGACAAATATTATGATATTAAACAAATGTTGCAGTATTATAGAATTTATGGTTTATACGTTTATAGACTCATCACAAAATCAATTCTGAATAATTAATTGTTACAAAAAAAAATAAATAAATTTCTCATCACCAAGAATACCGAATATTACAGAGATTATATCATAGTAATCTATCGTTTAAAATAAAAATTTATATCAAAAAAAAAATTCCATTATCAAATCTATTGTTACAAAAAAAAAATATTCTTATCACCAAAGCCTATTGTTATTACTAAAAAATCGATAGAACTATTACTTAAGTATTAGAATGACGCCAGTTAATACCAGGAAGCAAAAAAAAAAAGTAAATTTTTTTTATAACCGGAACTAACTATTACCAATTAATATTGGTAAATGTCAGTTACCGAACATAAAGAAAGGCAAAGTCCTCTATTGTTGGAAAAAAAATAAAAAAAAATAAAAAAAAATTTCTAATGAAAAAAAAAATTACTGAATGATCTATCGTTAAAAAAATAAAATAAAATATGTAAAAAAAAAATAATAAATAAATGAAAGAAAGGCCTATTGTTATCAGGGAGATACAATATGATCGAAAAAAAATTATCCTCAAAAAAAAATTTACCGAAGCTGTAAAAAAAAACGTCCCTCCGGTCTATTGTTATCGGGAATAAAAAAAATTCGAAAAAATGCTTTTAAAATATTACTAAGAAAAAATCGGGAAAAAGATCTATAAAAATTACTAAAACTAAAAAGAAAAAGAATATCAGAAAATTACTAAAAGAAATTATTATCGATAAAGAAAAAACATTACTAAAATTAAAATAGAAAAAAAATCAGTAATAAGAAAAATCATACTAAAGAATTTTTCTTGGGGTGATGATCACCGGGGACTGAAATTATGATGATCGACCAGCATTAAAAAAAATATAGTGCCGGTAAAAATTGATAATTCCGGCCAACGGTGATGATCACCCTTGGTGGTGATTTGAAGTAAAAATCATACTAAAAATACTAAAAAAAATAAAATTCTTAGAATTTAATAGTATTTTTTAATATATTAATTAAAATAAATAAAGGAATAAACTAAAATCGGACTATTTAGAAAAAAAGAATAAATATTAGTAACCGAATATTTCAGGTCAACCCGACTGCTGGTCAATGCATTTTTTTCAATAATTGATACGAAAATGCCATTTCGGCATTTTTTTCTTAGGTTATTATGAAGAAAATATCATTTCAGCAGTTTTTTTCATAAATTGATATAAAATGCTGAAACAGCATTTTTTCCTTATTATAAATTTCACAGCTCCCCATGAATGATGGACTCTTGTTTTTTTAAAAAAATTTATTTATTGTGATCTCCAAATACTGCGGGAATCTTTTTCATAAAAAAAATAAATACCTATTTTGGCAGACAATTGTACTACTATTGTATATTGTACTACTACCTGAAAAGTTAATAATAAAACCTTATTTTATTTTATTTTTTTTATTTTTATTTTTTTATTTTTATTTTTATTTTTTTTTAAAATAAAAATGGTCGTTCAATTTTTTTCGAAATTAAGTCAAAATTATATTGAATTATTAAAAGATGATGAATACTATGATATCACCATTGAAGTTGGTGAAGATCCTAACGTAAAAATATTTCGTGCTCATAAAAATATTTTATGTTACCGTTCTCCATATTTACGACGAGTTTTATCTTCCAACAAAAAGAATAATGATAATATTTTATCTCATATCAAATTACAAAGTACATCACCGAAAATCTTTCAAATTATTTTAGAGTAAGTTTATATACTATATAATATGTATGACCTTTGAATGTTCAAATTATAACTTTTATTTTTATGGTAGGTATATTTATGGCGGTATCCTTTCATTGGATGAAAAAGATACTTCAGATTTTCTTAAATTATTGGCTACTGCAGACAAGCTTAATCTTCAAGAGCTAGTTGATTATTTACAAGGATATTTAATTGAAAATAAATCCGAACGGCTAGAACAATATTTTGAATTTGCTCAACAAATTAGCTCAAATTCTAATAATTTATTAAGACTTCAAGAATTTTGTACAAATTTAATGGTTCAGTCTCCCGAAAAAGTACTTAAATCATTAAATTTTACTTCACTTTCTGAAAAATCTTTAATTTCACTTATTAAGAATGATGATTTACAAATGAAAGAAATTGAAATATGGGAATATGTATTAAAATGGGGTCTTGCAAAAAATCCAACTCTCATTCCAGATCCTAAAACTTGGTCTGATGATGATTTTGAAACAATGAAAAATACTCTACAACATTGTTTACCCTTCGTTAGATTTTTTTGTTTATCACCAAAAGAATTTTCACAAAAAGTTCGCCCATATCAAAAACTCCTAAATCAACAACTTTATGAAGATTTATTAAACTTTTATTTAGATCCTGATAGTGTAACATCTCATAACATTCAACTTCCCAGAAAAATTAAAATTGATGAAAACATTGAAGAAGTTATTTGTTCACTAATCGTTAATTCTGGTATTATTTCAACTATTTCAAGATGGATAGATAAAATAGTTATTAATGATAACAATTTTAATGAATCATATTTACCATATAAATTTGAATTATTGTTAAGAGGAAGCCGAGATGGATTTACCCCTAAAAAATTTCATGAATTATGTGATAATAAACCTAATACTGTTACATTTATTAAAATAAAAGGAACAGAAGAAATCATTGGTGGGTATAATCCAGTAATATGGGAATCTCCCAAAATGGCTTCTTGGGGTAAATCTAATGATAGTTTTATTTTTTCTTTTAAAAATAAGAATAATTTTAAAGATGCAATTTTGAGTAATTTAGAAAATAAGGAATATCCATTTTGGTTCAGTTCTACAGCTGGTCCATATTTTGGTAATGATTTTGTTATATGTGCTTTAAATGAATCTGCAGATTATAATGTCACTAGATGTAGTAAACGTTTTTATGAAAAAAAGATACGAAATAGTGAAGATAACTTTACTATAGAAGATTATGAAGTGTTTCATCTAATAAAGAAATAAATGTAGTATTTAAAGGATGAATTTTATTTAAGGCAAAAAAATATAATAAAAATATTTATACGTTATTTATAACATTTTTACAAAGAAATAAATAGTTATTTATAACGTAACAAACTTATACTGGTTTATTTTTTTTAATCTAATGTGTAATACTAAATAGCCGAGTAAATAGCTATGAGGTTAAATAGAGGTAGGTTAAGATATCAAAATTTTATATTTAAAGCGTACTATCATCATTGTTTAACATTGTTTAACTTAAACATCGTGAATATGATGTTCCATTTACGGAAAACAAATATGTGTCAAACATTTCTTACAGAGCACTCAATGAAACCTTCACTTAGCTCAATTAATGCATCATCTAAGATTCTTTGAATGCTTATAAAATTCCAAACAACAAATAATGGGGATTTATCAATTGCTATAATTCTATTATAAAAACAATATGAATCATAATTAAAGTTAAATTACATCATGAATAGTTCAGTACTTGCTATTTTTTACCTAAATTTCGAAGGAAAAAAAAAAGAAAAAATATTTTTTTCTGAATATTGAAGAATCGATACTTGTTCCGATAAAATTAATCGAGAATCCTTCTTCTAGTAAAAAATGGAAATATCATCATTTAAGATTTCGTGACTTTTTTTTAACGCAATCCGAGGGCTAAAAAAATGACCAAAATTTGACCAGAATTATAACCGGTCATGTACATATCATGTGATTTATAATTTCGGTTGTAATTGGCCAAATTTTATAATTCCGGCCTAAATTATATTTTTTTCCAATCGTTTTTTTTAGAAATTACTATTTGATATAAGCGCTTTTATCGTTATAAAATATTAAAAGAAAACAAGTTTTTTTAAAAAATTTTACATTAAAATATTGCGTGCTAAATTCGTTAAAATACTCCTAACATCAGAAATTTAACGAGAACAAGAGTTTTTAAGAGCTGCAATGTTCAGACTTCAACTTAGTAGGAAAATGTAACCAAATTTTGATTTTTTTATTTTCTTACATTAGAAATACTGAAATCTCATGTTTTTACTTTGCTCTGCAGATCTCCCGATGCTGCGGAATACTTTTTATAATAAAATACTTCTTATTTTGGATGGTGGCGTAAAATGTATTGTGTACTACCGTACATCAATATTTAAGTTAACCAAACTTGAAACAAACTTTTTTTTTTTTAAAAAAAAAAATGGTCGCTCAATTTTTTTCGAAATTAAGTCAAAATTATATTGAATTATTAAAAGACGATGAATATTATGATGTCACAATTGAAGTTGGCGAAGACCCTAACGTAAAAATATTTCGTGCTCATATGAATATTTTATGCTATCGTTCACCATATTTGCGACGAGCCTTGGCTTCAAACAAAAAGAATAATGATAATGTTTTGTCTCATATCAAATTACCAAATGTATCTCCGGAAATCTTTCAAATAATTTTAGAGTAAGTTATATATTGAAATATACATAGCATTGAATATTCAAATTATAACTTTTATTTTTTTTTTATAATAGGTATACTTATGGTGGTATCCTTTCATTGGATGAAAAGGATACTTCAGACTTTATTAAAGTATTGGCTACTGCAGATATTCTTAGTCTTCAAGAACTAGTTGATTATTTACAAGTATATTTAATTGAAAATAAGTCCGAATGGTTGGAACAGCATTTTGAATATATTCAACAAATTAGTTCACAATCTAATAATTTATTAAAACTTCAAGAATTTTGTACAAATTTAATGGTTCAGTCTCCCGAGAAAGTACTTAAATCATTAGATTTTACTTCATTTCCTGAAAAATCTTTAATTTCACTTATTAAAAGTGATGATTTACAAATGAAAGAAATTGAAATATGGGAACATGTATTAAAATGGGGACTTGCACAAAATCCAACTCTCATTCCAGATCCTAAAACTTGGTCTGATGATGATTTTAAAACAATGAAAAATACTCTACAACATTGTTTATCCTTCGTTAGATTTTTTTGTTTATCACCAAAAGAATTTTCACAAAAACTTCGTCCATATCAAAAACTCTTAAATCAACAACTTTATGAAGATTTATTAAACTTTTATTTAGATCCTGATAGTGTAACATCTCATAACATTCAACTTCCTAGAAAAATTAAAATTGATGAAAACATTGAAGAAGTTATTTGTTCACTAATCGTTAATTCTGGTATTATTTCAACTATTTCAAGGTGGATAGATAAAATAGTTATTAATAATAATAATTTTAATGAATCATATTTACCATATAAATTTGAATTATTGTTAAGAGGAAGCCGAGATGGATTTACCCCCATAAAATTTCATGAATTATGTGATAATAAACCTAATACTGTTACATTTATTAAAATAAAAGGAACAGAAGAAATCATTGGTGGGTATAATCCGGTAATATGGGAATCTCCTCAAAGTGCTTGTTGGTGTGAATCTAGTGATAGTTTTATTTTTTCTTTTAAAAATAAGAATAATTTTAAAGATGCAATTTTAAGTAAAATAGTATATTCTGAATATGCGTTATGGTTTGGTTCTGTAGCTGGTCCATATTTTGGTAGTGATATTGTTATATATTCTTCAAAAGAATCTGCAGATTATAACACCATTAAATATCGTAAAAGGCGTTATGAAAAAATGATAAGAGATTGTGTAGGTGAATTTGCAATAGAAGATTATGAAGTGTTTCATCTAATAAAGAAATAAATGTAGTAGTATTTAAAGGATGAATTTTATTTAAGCAAAAATAGAATAAATACTGTATTTATACACATTATATGTAATGTATCATTGGAACAAAAAAATAAATAAATTATTATTGTATTTACGTTACTAACTCTCGTTATTAATAGAGATTCCGTTTTTACTCAAGTGTTCATTTATAAATTAATAAGTAAATTAGAATATTCGAATTTTGAGATTCGAATCTGTTATGAGATTAGAAATATACTGATATTCGATTCATTCGAATGTTCCGATCGTAAAATACAATGCAAAATGTATTTTTTTTAATTTTTTTCAACTAAATAATAAAGAGTAGTGCTAAATCTCACCGGTGGTGATTTTCACCGAAATTTTTTTTAATTTATCTTATAAACCTATTACAATTTTTTAACGAAATTATTTAAAATAACTTAATGTAATGAAATTTTTATTTGCAAACTAAATACTAAAAGTTACACATTTATAATGATATTAATAATAATTTATTAATTAAAGATACGTTTTACTGATTAAAATATAACAATCTTTTATTTATTTATTCATGGAAATAACAGAAACAAATAAACGTTTATTGATGATGACGTAATCGCAAAAACTAGAGTTCCAAAGATGGTTTTGGCAATTTGCATGTGGATTTAATCAATAAAGGTAAGGACCATATGAATTCCATTCACCGTACTTGTTACCAAAGAAGGATAGTTGAAATTTGTGATAAACTATCATCTATTTATGGGTATATTTTCTTTTATGGTCCTGATGGAACTAATGTAGGATGGAAGGGCAGTGTTTGTGGATAGTTGAGAGATGTTATTAAAAAAAATTTAGTTTTTTAAAAAATTTAGTTCTCTTGAAAAAATTTAGTTCTCTTGAAAAAATTTGTTTCTTTTTATTTTTATTTTTTTTTTAAAAAAAAAATTCGTTTATTTTCTCTTCATATAAATGTCTGCTTCAAATAATTTTGGAGGATTCACGTGAGAATTACTAATAGTAAAACTAAAATGAAATCTTTTTTATGTTACGTTTTTATATTTAAAGATACATATTTTGTCATAACAAAAATTTAGATGATTGATTTAATTTATTATGTATGAAAATTCATCTTTGAAACAGTTTCTCGTATTGCTTACAGGGATGAAAACTAGCTGGATTGGCTTTTTAGGTATTTACTTATGTGTCAGAGGTGTGGATTGCTTTATCTTAATACACGATATAGTAAATTTAAGAGTGTTGTTAATAATAAAATAAAAAGGGAAATTCGATTCGGATTGAATTTTTCATCCGATCGGATGGATTTTCGATCCGAGTTGAATTTCTTCTCCATTTTATAATTGAACCGGATTTTAATTTTACTATATTGCGCATTGGAGTAGAATCCGAAGTATATCTCAAAAAAATTCTAGACTTTAATTAATTAAATCTATGTATAATCGTCAAAATGTGTCCATCCGTCGATCCTCGGATTGGAACTCTGTGGGTGTGATGGTGAAAATCTAAAAATCACACAGTAATATTTAAATACTTTAAATACTATAATATAAATTTTTTTTTTTTTTTTTTTTTTTTTGGTAAACGTATATAGTAATTTTATTAGTAAAAGTAACGCATCACAAATACATAATAATTTATAACAACAATACTTGAAATTCAAGATCATACAATCTTGAACCCCTCCATACCAAAGCCATGGGTTATCTAACCAAGGCGCGGATAAACATAACCAAAGATAAACTAAAATAAAATTATTACATCTGTATGAAAACTATCCTAATCTTACTATAATATAAATTCGAATGAATTATATTCATCTAAACGCAAATATTACAATTAGTATAATTTTTTATTCAATCAGAAGTCCGTGTTTCCATTTTTTTTTGTCCCTTGATAAATTTATCCGAATTTTCCGTAATAGTACAAATGAAATAATTTTATCCTTCGTAATAAAATCGCCGATCACTATAGAGAGTTAGATTAGGATTTAGGACCACGAGTTATATATAGGTCAGGGGAGATCGGCACACATTGACTATTAGCTCTACGCATTTTCTTCAGGGCCGGCACTATGTAATGCTGGTCGGCATTATCCACAAATGGAAGTGATCTACTTGATTTTGGCTCATTCAAAGCAAATAACCAAGACCTGACCTTTCTATGGATAGCTCTAGATCCTGGTAGATTGTTCCTATTTTGGAAGTAAAGCCATCATCATCTGCAGTTGGTGTACGTACTGCTTAACCATATATGATATCTGAAATAACTATAAATAATTTTTTTTTAAAAAAAAAGAAAAAAGAAAAAATGGTTACTCAATTTTTTTCGAAATTAAGTCAAAATTATATTGAATTATTAAAAGACGATGAATATTATGACGTCACAATTGAAGTTGGTGAAGACCCTAACGTAAAAATATTTCGTGCTCATATGAATATTTTATGCTATCGTTCACCATATTTGCGACGAGCCTTGGCTTCAAACAAAAAGAATAATGACAATGTTTTGTCTCATATCAAATTACCAAATGTATCACCGGAAATCTTTCAAATAATTTTAGAGTAAGTTATATATTGTGATATACATAACATTGAATATTCAAATTATAATTTATATTTTTTTTATAATAGGTATATTTATGGTGGTATCCTTTCATTGGATGAAAAGGACACTTCAGACCTTCTTAAAGTTTTGGCTACTGCAGATAAGCTTAGTCTTCAAGAGCTAGTTGATTATTTACAAGGATATTTAATTGAAAATAAGTCCGAACGGCTAGAACAATATTTTGAATTTGCTCAACAAATTAGCTCAAATTCTAATAATTTATTAAAACTTCAAGAATTTTGTACAAATTTAATGGTTCAGTCTCCCAAAAAAGTACTAAAATCATTAAATTTTACTTCACTTACTGAAAAATCTTTAATTTCGATTATTAAAAATGATGATTTACAAATGAAAGAAATTGAAGTATGGGAACATGTATTAAAATGGGGTCTTGCACAAAATCAAATTCTCATTCCAGATCCTAAAACTTGGTCTGATGATGATTTTAAAACAATGAAAGATACTCTACAACATTGTTTATCCTTCGTTAGATTTTTTTGTTTATCACCAAAAGAATTTTCACAAAAAGTTCTTCCATATCAAAAACTCTTAAATCAACAACTTTATGAAGATATATTAAACTTTTATTTGGATCCTGAAAGTGTATCATCTCATAAAATTCAACTTCCTAGAAAAATTAAAATTAATGAAAACATTGAAGAAATTATTTGTCCACGAATCGTTAATTCTGGTATTATTTCAACTATTTCAAAATGGATAGATAAAATAGTTATTAATGATAACAATTTTAATGAAGCATATTTACCATATAAATTTGAATTATTGTTAAAAGGAAGCCGAGATGGATTTACCCCTAAAAAATTTCATGAATTATGTGATAATAAACCTAATACTGTTACATTTATTAAAATAAAAGAAACAGAAGAAATTATTGGTGGGTATAATCCGGCAATATGGAAATCTTCTCCTAGTTCTTGGGGTAAAGCTAGTGATAGTTTTATTTTTTCTTTTAAAAATAAGAATAATTTTAAAGATGCAATTTTGAGTAATTTAGAAAATAAGGAATATGCATTTTGGTTCAGTTCTACAGCTGGTCCACATTTTGGTAATGATATTGTTATGTATGCTTCAAATGTATCTTCAGATTATAACTCCACTTTCTATCGTAAGTGTCGATATAACAAAATGATAAGAGATCGTATAGGTAAATTTACTTTAGAAGATTATGAAGTGTTTCAAATAATAAAGAAATAAACGTAGTAATTAAGTATGAATTTTATTTAAGACAAAATTATAATAATAAATACTGGATTTATGCACATTATATGTATCATTGGAACAAAAAAATAAATAAATTATTACTATATTTACGTTACTAACTCTCGTTATGATTAATAGAGATTCCATTTGAAATTGGGTTACATTTATAAATTAAGTAAATTAGAATATTCGAATTTTGAGATCCGAATTTGTTATGAGATTAGAAAAATACTGAGATTCGATTCATTCGAATGTTTCGATTGTAAAATACAATGCAAAATGCATTTTTTTAATTTTTTCAACTATAAAATTATAATAAAATCCATAATACGTAAAAGAAAAATAGTCTAAAACGCACATACAGTAATATTTAAATACTTGAAATACTATAATATAAATTCGAATGTCCATTTGAGATTTGAATATCATGTGAGATTCGATAAACATTCATTGAGATTAGGGATGGCAACGGTCGGTCACGGTCGGTTATCGGTCGGTCATAACCGGTTAAGGGCCTTTGACCGACCGACCGTTTTGGCTGACCGTTTTTCTGACCGTTTGACCGACCGTTTAACCGACCGTTTAACTGTTTTTTTTAATGAATTTAATTAAGAAAAAACGTTAAAGTGTTTTTTTTTTGATTAAATCCACTAAAGAAATGTTATAACAACTTTTTTTATTGATTAAGTTCGTAAAAAAATTGTTAAATAATTAAATGGTCAGTTAACGGTCGGTTAAACGGTCGGTCAAACCAGTCGGTCAAACTGGTCGGTCAAACCGGTCGGTTAAACGGTCGGTCAGAAGCCTTTGACCGACCGATATCGGTCACGGTCATAACCAGTCATGACCAGTTAATAACCGTAACCGTTGCCATCCCTAATTGAAATATGATTTATATTAGAATTTACATATTATATTTTTTTCAGATATTCGAATTTCGGACTTTCAAGTGGAAACTTTATCATGAAAAATATATCTAAATTAAAGTTTACATGTAAAGCGTAAGAGAATGAATTATATTCATCTAAACGCAAATATTGCAATTAGTGTAATTTGTTATAATTAATATACTCAATCGGAAGTCCGTGTTTCCATTTTTTTTTGTCCCTTAATAAATTTATCCGAATTTTCCGTAATAGTACAAATGAAATAATTTTATCCTTCGTAATAAATCGCCAATCAATCATAGCTTGTTGAACAGGACCCGGGACCCGAGTTATATAGTATATATAGGTCAGGGGAGATCGGCACACATTTACTATTAGCCCTACGCATTTCTTCAAGACCGGCACTATGTAATGCTGGTCGGCATTATACACAAATGGAAGTGATCTACCTGATTTTTTTTTTTTTTGGCTCATTCTAAGCAAATGACCAGGACATATGTATAGCTCTGGGTCCTGCCTATTTTGGAAGTAAAGCCGTCATCATCTGCAGTTGGGCGTACTGCTTAACCATATATGATATCTGAAAGAGAGCATAGTAAACATGTAGTGTATGGTTGGCTATGTATGTAGGGTATGGTTAAACATCACATATAAAAGTATCACGTATCCGTGGTACAGAATAGAACGGTCTAGACCTTTCCTTATTTGGTAATAAACAATATAGATCTGTATGGAACGCGTGTGAAATTTTGCATACCCTACATACATAGGTATGCATACACTACATGTTATCGTAACACCCTATCTCTGAAATAACTATAAATAATTCTTTTTTTTAAAAAAAAAAAGAAAAAAAGAAAAAAATGGTTACTCAATTTTTTTCGAAATTAAGTCAAAATTATATTGAATTATTAAAAGACGATGAATATTATGATGTCACAATTGAAGTTGGTGAAGACCCTAACGTAAAAATATTTCGTGCTCATATGAATATTTTGTGTTACCGTTCTCCATATTTACGACGAATATTAAAGTCCAACAAAAATAACAATGATAACGTTTTAACCCATATTAAATTATCAAACACATCACCGGAAATCTTTCAAATTGTATTAGAGTAAGTTAAATATCATGTTATATATAACTTTGAATATTCAAATTATAACTTTTATTTTTATAATTAGGTATATTTATGGAGGTATTCTTTCATTGGATGAAAAGGACATTTCAGACCTTCTTAAAGTTTTGGCTACTGCAGATAAACTTAGTCTTCAAGAGCTAGTTGATTATTTACAAGGATATTTAATTGAAAATAAGTCTGAACAGCTAGAACAATATTTTGAATTTGCTCAACAAATTAGCTCAAATTCTAATAATTTATTAAAACTTCAAGAATTTTGTACAAATTTAATGGTTCAGTCTCCTGAGAAAGTTCTTAAATCATTAAATTTCACTTCATTTCCTGAAAAATCTTTAATTTCACTTATTAAAAGTAATGATTTACAAATGACAGAAATTGAAATATGGGAACATGTATTAAAATGGGGACTTGCGCAAAATCCAACTCTCATTCCAGATCCTAAAACTTGGTCTGATGATGATTTTAAAACAATGAAGAATACTCTACAACATTGTTTACCCTTCGTTAGATTTTTTTGTTTATCACCAAAAGAATTTTCACAAAAAGTTCGTCCATATCAAAAACTCCTAAATCAACAACTTTATGAAGATTTATTAAACTTTTATTTAGATCCTGAAAGTGTATCATCTCATAACATTCAACTTCCTAGAAAAATTAAAATTAATGAAAACATTGAAGAAGTTATTTGTTCACTAATCGTTAATTCTGGTATTGTTTCAACAATTTCAAGATGGATAGATAAAATAGTTATTAATGATAATAATTTTAATGAATCATATTTACCATATAAATTTGAATTATTGTTAAGAGGAAGTCGAGATGGATTTACTCCTAAAAAATTTCATGAATTATGTGATAATAAACCTAATACTGTTACATTCATTAAAATAAAAGGAACAGAAGAAATTATTGGTGGGTATAATCCAGTAATATGGGAAACCCCCCAAACGAGTTCTTGGGGTAAAACCAAAGATAGTTTTATTTTTTCTTTTAAAAATAAGAATAATTTTAAAGATGCAATTTTGAGCAAAGTAATAAATTCTAATTATGCACTATTGTTTAGTTCTATATCTGGTCCATATTTTGGTGGTGATATTAATATAAATGCTTCAAATGAATTTGTAAATTATGACACCACTGAATATTATATTAATTTTTATGAAAAAAAGATAAGAGATATTGAAGGTAAGTTTATTGTAGAAGATTACGAAGTGTTTCAAATAATAAAAAAATAAATGTATTTTAAAGGATGAATTTTATTTAAGACAAAAATATAATAAATATTGTATTGATACGCATTATATGTAACAAAGAAATAAATAAATTATTGCTATATTTACGTTACAAACTTTCAGTTATTAAATAGATTCCGTTTGAAATTATGATATTCAAATGTTCATTTATAAATCAAGTAAATTAGAATATTCGATCATAGAATTTTGAGATCGAAATATACTATGAGATTTGAATATAAATTGCAATCTTAAGATATAATGCAAAATGCTTTTGTTAATTTTTGAACTATTACTTTGATTTTTATAATAATTGAGATCCTATTAAAGTTCATAACACGTAAAAGGAAAAAATACTAGTCTAAAACGCACATACTGTATCCATTGAGATATTATACGAATTATATTAGAATTTACATCTCACATATTTTCAAATATTCGAATTTCAAGACTTTAAGTGGAAGATCTACCATAAAAAATATATCTAAATGTAACTTTGCTATGCAATGTCAAAAATTTACATATAAATTGTAAGGGAATTAACTAAACGCAAACGTTACAATCAGTGTAATTTGTTAAAATTAATGCATTAAATTGGAAGTCAGTGTTTCAGAAGTTGTTTCTATCTCTAAACTGTGTTATCAAAGCCAACGTTTTTTTGACCTTAATAATTTTATCAGAATATTCTGTAAATGAAATAGTTTATTTCCACTCATTAATTTGTATAAAAAAGTCCTTTGTAATAAATTTATCACCGATCAATCATTAATTGCAATAGCTTGTGAACAATGATCTATCTTAATTATATGATTGTAAGAAAAACTTATTGTTCATTAAATTCATTATAATATTACTGCATATTAAAAATTTGAGAAAATCAATTTTCAAGGCTAAGAAATTTTGGATTTAATTTATATAAATTTATGATTTTACTTTAAATAAAAAGCTTTGCAATTAGTATAATTACGAATTCATTAGATTTAATTGAAGTAAGCAAGATTTGTGATAGGATGATTAAAAAGCATAATTTCAATACGTATTATAGTTAACTTTCCAAGTTAGAGGCGATATTATTTAATACTTATAATAATTGTTAATTTAATTATAATTGATAGCTGTTTAAGTAATTATTATGTTTATTAAATTATCCAATTTTGTAACGCGCAAATTTAAATAACAATCGACATAAAAGGAGTTTAGGTTTGACGTTTTAGATAAATTTAGCGCCTTATAAAAAAGCTTAGATTTAAATAAAGGTGATGGAAATTCAATATGCTCGACCATTTATTGGTTCGATCAATAATTAAACTTAATTAACTTAATTAAGCCCTATAAAAATGAAATTGTGTTAAATTCGTTTAATATTTGTGTTCATGTATAAAAACGTCTAAAAAAGCATCGTTTTATCTGATTTATGTCTTATTACAAAAGAACAAAAATTAAACAAAATGGTGCTTTTTTAGACATTATCACACGAGCACAAACTTTACAGAAACTTAAAGATCGTAGCGATGGCTTAATGCGCAGTAACTGCGTTATAAATACATAGTGACCACATTATGTAATCGTAAAGAAATTACATATATGCAGTTACTGCGCATTAAGCCATCGCTACGATCTTGCAGTTTCTGTAAAGAATATAAAACAAATTTAACACATCTCGTTTTTATAGGGTAAGTGAGATGATGAATTTAATGAAAGGTTATACTGTAGATAAGAACTAAAAAATTTGAGGGGGAAGGAATAATTTAAACAAACATGATATTTAACATATTAAAAATTTCAAGAAACTTCGGTAAATTGTGGAATATTCGGTACCACTCAATTTTAGAAAAAATAGGGGATGATTTAAACATATGTGAACATATGTGTTTAAATATATAAAAAACAATAAATAATAAATAAATAATAATTGATAATATAAAATCATCCCGAATAGTATAAGTGTATAACTAACTATAAATTAATTATAAATTAATTTTTATAGGAACTTTAGTTATAATTTTTTTGATTAAATCTATTGTTGTGAAAATAATATCATTAGATTATCTCACATAGAGCCTTTAGTTAAGATAAATTAATATACGGCTCTATAGGACCATCATGTACACGTTGTACCAATATTCTGCACGTCATGCTTAATATAGCGATTATAACGTGCTCAATATTATTAAATGCAAATTTATATAATTATGAAGTTTATAAAATACAGTATATGATTATAGATATTATTAAAAATGCATAAAATAAAAAAGATAATATTTTAATATTAGCATAACAATCAAATATTCATAAAAATATATTATTCTTTCTTTTGACATTATTTATGTACTAAAAGATTCAATAAAGGTGATTTAGAAAGAGAAGAAGAAATAAACTAATAAAGTATAAAAAAAGTTTAATGATGGTCATTCTGATCCGTATATTAATATTGTTATTGTACGGGCGTCATGCTTAATAATGATCTGATGTGGCACTCCGTGCCACATCATACCATTATCAAGCACGTTCGTACAATAACATACAAATAATTTTAAAGGCATCATTTATAAAAAAAAAAATCAACGCTTTCTTTTATGGGGATTTCTAAAATGCTAATTATCTTAAAGTTAGAGCTTCGACCCGGATAATCCTAATGCTGTTATGGGATTATCCGTTTCGAAAAAATTGTATCCAATATTCTGTGTCAGTTAGTTACGGATAATTCGAATAAAAATTATGGGGGCATTTGGATTATCCTAAGCTTATTTGCGCAACAATTAATCGTCATAATTAATTCAAATAAAATTCATATTTCAATATCATATTATATATTTATATTACATTTTCGCTTATTAAATAATGTATTTAATTTTACTTAATCAATTAAACATTCTACCAACCATGTTTAGCATAAAGGTGCTTAAAGATTTTGAAGAAGACTGTTCACAGTCACTTGTGGCATATTCGATATCTTGCATTTTATTATTTATATCATTTTGCACTAATGTGGCTTCATTATTATTATTGGTAGCCATTTTTAGAAGAGTTAAAAAGCATCAAGAAGCTTAATTTAACCTTTATTTATTAAACCTAGGATATCGAAAGTATAATCCGGATAATCCTATGTAAAAAAAAACAATATACGGATACCCACCGGATATATTGATAAATCCTAGAGCATTCTAGTTACATTACCCGTTAAGGAAAGCTTTACTTAGAGTTTGGATCCGTTATCCGTTTGAATATTCAATTTACAGTTACGAATAAATGGTTGAAACAAAAATTTTAGAATAAGCATTCTTCGGATATCCGACGGATACTTGGATTTTAAATCCATTACTACAACATTACATTACAAGAATAAATTATTAAATTTTATCTCATTGGCTTAATGACGACCTACTAAACCATTTAAATTTGCAGTCTTTCTTTATCCATAAATCTGAATGATCATCCAAATATTAATATCCGTTCAAACAACGGATCAAAACTATTCTTTCTCCGACAAATGAATATTCTTTACAGACTTTACACTGAATTAATTTTCTTGGTGGTAATTTCTTCTTCATTTCTTACATATTTCTTTATGTCGTTTAATACAAGATTTTCGCATTCTTTTATTACATATTTCTATATTAGTAACTTTCCATTATCGAATTTATACTGTACATACTTTGTATCAGTTGGTTACTAGTTTAAAAAATTTGTTCGTTACTTAAAATTTGTAAATTTATATATTATGAACAATATAAAAATGTTATCATCACTGAAGTGGCGAATAAAAAATATTATGTTATGAAAAGCGATATTATTAATATTCAGAATGATGTAACTCTTATGTTTTTCACGTGTAATTTATGATAAAATGATGGATTACATTATGCTTAGATTCATCTAGACTGACGCTTCTTATTGGTTTATACAGATTTTTATATTTTGCTTATACTGTAGATCTCTGTTGATCGCGATGTTTCTCAAATTCTTTTTTACATAACTTGTACAAAGATTTATAGGTTGTGTTAATTGTCCAAAATAATTTATAAAATATTTATTTGAATCCAATTTTAGATAAGAATGATCATTTAAAATTAAATATTTATGCAAATATTTATTAAACTTGTATTTTTATTTTATGAGCTTCTCACTATTTAATAATAACAATATATGGATATACCAGTACACCCGTTCAATATGATCGCTCATATTCATGATAATTATAATGAAATATGCATAAGAACATAACAGATAACTGTTAATTAAAATAAAATTAACAAATAAATTATAATTACAATCAAATTAAAAAAAGGATGGATAGATAAGGAACAAAAAAATTTTAATAACTACATTTAATAGAGAGTCTATTGAAAGTAAATGTTTTATTATGTAATATTCACACTTCTCTTGCATACCAAATTCGTTAAAGAACTAAAGATATCAGATATGATAACTTGTGATTTCAGAAATTTAATGGTGACAAGATTTTTCTGAGCTAAAATTTTGAAGAAATTTAAGAATTAAACTAAATAGGAAGCGTAAATAATTGAATATATTTTTTCTTTTTATTTGCCCCTGCAGATTAACTAATGAAAGTGACTATATATAGAGGGTTTTTTAACATTGTGATTATAGAGGAGAATTTTTGCATAGCCATATAAGTATATGGAAAAGTATGAGGGTTTATATGGTGTGATGACGTGATTGTACGGTGAGAGACTGTTCCTATTTTGGATCATCATCTTTGATGACCACGTATCGGCCGCATCGCCAATCTTTTTCTTGTAAAACGAAACATAAGACAATGTCAGAGAATACAAATGAATATAAATCGTTTTTTAAAGTGTGCTGCCAAACAAAAGACAATATTAAGTTTTTAGGTGAAAATAATGAAATAAAGACTTCGTGTAAAGATTGTAGAAAAATAACGAGTTTCTAAACGATAAAAAACGAGAATAAATCACAGCCGAAGCTCATAGAGAAACTATTATAACCAAGAAATGCCATATTACTTGAGCGACTTTCTACATTTTTTTAATATTATTATTATTATTATTATTAAATATTATTTAGCATTTTTTTTTTAATTTATAGTCATAAAAAGAAAAATCAGACGATGTAAACAGATAAAAAGTAATTTTTTTTTTTAGTTACAAATGTTGTTATTATTATTATTATTATTAGAGACAACTGGTCTAGTAGTCTATTAGTCATTTTTCATCATATTAAACATTATTTAATGTATAGGTTCGAAGAAAGAGACTTATCCCTTACTCTCAAAATCTATCATTACAATTTAGTTGACAAGAACTTGTAGAAGTATTGATTTGATTTTCACAGTTTTACTACACTCTTCACAATCCATTAAGACATTATTAGATGACTAAAAACTAATATATAAAATAAATAATTTCCCTATTTCTGACTCAAAGAAAAAATAGTTAGAAAATATTGTGGCTAATTTTATTGAGCCAAATAGAAGAATATGAACGATTAACAATGCCGAGATCATGGAAAGATAAGAATAAAAATACATTTTATTGAGAATAATAAAAAAATGTGTACAACGAAATTTAAAAGTTTTTAATAAAATTCAATTAATTTTTAAATATATTCTTTAATGAATAAAACAATAAAAGTTATATTAAAAAATTATGTATTCTTTGTAAAAATTCGAGTGCCAAAATCTGGAAAATTAAACATCACATGATTTAAACACTATCATGTGATTTACGTGACGTCGTGACGTGACGAGGTTTCAATGGTTTCATCATCTGCAGTTGGCGTATGCACTACCTACTATATATGTCATCTGAACGCCAAAAAAAAAAAAAAATTTTATTAAAAAAAAAAGAAAAATGGTCACTCAATTTTTTTCGAAATTAAGTCAAAATTATATTGAATTATTAAAAGATGATGAATATTATGATATTACAATTGAAGTAGGTGAAGATCCCAACGTAAAAATATTTCGTGCTCATAAAAATATTTTATGTTACCGTTCTTCATATTTACGACGAATATTAAAGTCTAACAAAAAGAACAATGATAACGTTTTAACCCATATTAAATTATCAAACACATCACCGGAAATCTTTCAAATTATATTAGAGTAAGTTAAAAATTATGTTATACAATAACTTTGAATATTCAAATTATAACTTTTATTTTTATAATTAGGTATATTTATGGAGGTATTCTTTCATCGGATGAAAAGGATACTTTAAACCTTCTTAAAGTTTTGGCTACTGCAGATAAGCTTAGTCTTCAAGAGCTAGTTGATTATTTACAAGGATATTTAATTGAAAATAAGTCCGAACTGCTAGAACAATATTTTGAATTTGCTCAACAAATTAGCTCAAATTCTAATAATTTATTTAAACTCCAAGAATTTTGTACTAATTTAATGGTTCAGTCTCCCGAAAAAGTACTTAAATCATTAAATTTTACTTCACTTTCCGAAAAATCTTTAATTTCGATTATTAAAAATGATGATTTACAAATGAAAGAAATTGAAGTATGGGAACATGTATTAAAATGGGGACTTGCCCAAAATCCAACTCTCATTCTAGATCCTAAAACTTGGTCTGATGATGATTTTAAAACAATGAGTAATACTCTACAACATTGTTTACCCTTCGTTAGATTTTTTTGTTTATCATCAAAAGAATTTTCACAAAAAGTTCGTCCATATCAAAAACTCCTAAATCAACAACTTTATGAAGATTTATTAAACTTTTATTTAGAACCTGATAGTGTATCATCTCAAAACGTTCAAGTCCCTAGAAAAATAAAAATTAATGAAAAGATTGAAGAAGTTATTTGTTCACGAATCGTTAATTCTGGTATTGTTTCAACAATTTCAAGATGGATAGATAAAATAACTATTGATGATAACAATTTTAATGAATCATATTTACCATATAAATTTGAATTATTGTTAAAAGGAAGCCGAGATGGATTTACCCCTAAAAAATTTCATGAATTATGTGATAATAGACTTAAAACTGTTACGTTTATTAAAATAAAAGGAACAGAAGAAATTATTGGTGGATATAATCCTGTAATATGGGAATCTTCTGTTATTTGGGGTGAAACCAAAGATAGTTTTATCTTTTCTTTTAAAAATAAGAATAACATTAAAGATGCAATTTTGAGTTATATAAAAATTTCTGGGCATGCAATAGCTAATCACCCTGAAGTTGGACCAAAGTTTGGCCATGATATCATTATAGGCGCTCAAAATGCATTTACAGATTATGATGTCGCTCAATGTAAGAAGCATTATTATGAAAAAAAGATAAGAGATAGTGAAGGTGAATTTATTATAGAAGATTATGAAGTGTTTCAAATAATAAAGAAATAAAATGTAGTATTTAAAGGATGAATTTTATTTGTGGCAAAATTAGAATAAATACTGTACAGTATTTATGGTACACATTGTATGTATCATTGTAACAAAGAAATCAATAAATTATTGCTATATTTACGTAACTAACTCTCGTTATTAAATAGAGATTCCGTTTGAAATTGGGTTATTCAAATGTTCATTTATAAATTAAGTAAATTAGGATATTCGAATTTTGAGATTCGAATCTGTTACGAAATTCGAAATATACTGAGATTCAAATGTTTCGATCGTAAAATACAATGCAAAATGCATTTTTTTAATTTTTTCATCCAATAAATAAAATTATAATAAAATCCATAATATGTAAAAGAAAAATAGTCTAAACACACACAATCACACATACTGTAATATTAAAATACTTTAAAACTATAAATTCGAATGTTCATTTGAGATTTGAATATCATGTGAGATTCGATAAACATTCACTGAGAATTTGAGATAGAATTTACATATTATATAATTTTCAGATATTCGAATTTCGGACTTTAAAGTGGAAACTCTATCATGAAAAATATATCTAAATTAAAATTTACATGTAAAGCGTAAGAGAATGAATTATATTCATCTAAACGAAAATATCACAATTAATGTAATTTGTTATAATTAATATATTCCATTTTTTTGTCCTTTAATAAATTTCTGTAATAGTAGTACAAATGAAATAATTTTATCCTTTGTAATAAATTACAATTTATCTTAACTATAGAGAGGTAGACTGTTCCTATTTTGGAAGTAAAGACTGTCATCATCTGCAAGTTGGCGTACGTACTGCTTAACCATATATGATATCTGAAACAAACTATAAATAATTTTTTTTTTAAAAAAAAAGAAAAAATGGTTACTCGATTTTTTTCGAAATTAAGTCAAAATTATATTGAATTATTAAAAGATGATGAATATTATGATATTACAATTGAAGTTGGTGAAGACCCTGACGTAAAAATATTTCGTGCTCATATGAATATTTTGTGTTACCGTTCTCCGTATTTACGACGAATAATAAAGTCCAACAATAAGAACAATGATAACGCTTTAGCTCATATTAAATTATCAAACACATCACCGGAAATCTTTCAAATTGTATTAGAGTAAGTTAAATATTATGCTATGCATAACTTTTGAACATTCAAATTATAATTTTTATTTTTATAATTAGGTATATTTATGGAGGTATCCTTTCATTGGATGAAAAGGACACTTCAGACCTTCTTAAAGTTTTGGCTACTGCAGATAAGCTTAGTCTTCAAGAGCTAGTTGATTATTTACAAGGATATTTAATTGAAAATAAATTCGAACAGCTAGAACAATATTTTGAATTTTCTCAACAAATTAGCTCAAATTCTAATAATTTATTCAAACTTCAAGAATTTTGTACAAATTTAATGGTTCAGTCTTCCGAAAAAGTACTTAAATCATTAAATTTTATTTCACTTCCTGAAAATCTTTAACTTTGATTATTAAAAATGATGATTTACAAATGAAAGAAGTTGAAGTATGGGAACATGTATTAAAATGGGGACTTGCCCAAAATCCAACTCTCATTCTAGATCCTAAAACTTGGTCTGATGATGATTTTAAAACAATGAGTAATACTCTACAACATTGTTTACCTTTCGTTAGATTTTTTAGTTTATCACCAAAAGAATTTTCACAAAAAGTTCGTCCATATCAAAAACTCCTAAATCAACAACTTTATGAAGATTTATTAAACTTTTATTTAGATCCTGATAGTGTAACATCTCATAACATTCAACTTCCTAGAAAAATTAAAATTAATGAAAAGATTGAAGAAGTTATTTGTTCACTAATCATTAATTCTGGTATTGTTTCAACTATTTCAAGATGGATAGATAAAATAGTTATTAATGATGACAATTTTAATGAATCATATTTACCATATAAATTTGAATTATTATTAAGAGGAAGTCGAGATGGATTTACTCCTAAAAAATTTCATGAATTATGTGATAATAAACCTAATACTGTTACATTTATTAAAGTAAAAGGAACAGAAGAAATCATTGGTGGATATAATCCATTAGAATGGGAATCGTCTGTTATTTGGGGTGAAACAAAAGATAGTTTTATTTTTTCTTTTGAAAATAATAAGAATTTTAAAGATGCAATTTTGAACAAAGTAGTAAATTCTGATCGTGCATTATGGTTCAGCTATACAACTGGTCCATATTTTGGTAACGATATTAATATAATTGCTTTAAATCATTATACAGATTATGTCACCATTAAGTATTGTAAAAGGTTTTATGAAAAAAAGATAAGAGATAGTGAAGGTGAATTTGCTATAGAAGATTATGAAGTGTTTCAAATAATAAAGAAATAAATGTTACAGTACTGTACGCGATAAAAGAAAAATTGAAGATATGTATCACGTAATACTACAGTAATAATTACATTAAAATACTATAATTAATTTTTTTTTAAACAAATTTAATTTAGCAAATGTCAGTAAACATAGTTTACTCATTTTCATTTTTGATGCTAAATACATTCGCAGTCAATAAATCTAAGCATTTGTCAAAATATACATATTATTTGTAACATCTGTACATATATCGTGTACAACATGTATCATCTTTTAAAACGCGTATCAATGTGTCAGACTGATAAAAGTTGAGTCATTTACTAAACAAAATTACTGAAATTAAAATGAATCTTTAATCTCTTAAGCTATATATGACTAATTTCTAATGATATGATTTTAAACAAAATTTTATCATACCATATTTGGCAAAATGATTAAGTTCTTGTTGGTCTTTGTCAATATGATAAAGAATAGATTTGATTATTATAAATGTAGTGTCAATTTTTTTTCACTTTGATGTTTCAATGTGTCAGTCTGAGTCATACTATCCACAAAGATTTTTTTTATTTAAGACATTAAACTCTCATCACAATTTTTTTACCACAATTTTTTTAATTTTTAAAACCACAATTTTAATATGAGCACATCTGAAAACTACATTGGTCAAAATGGTAAATCTTGTAAATTGTATTTTAATTATAATATTAATAATTATTCAAATCTTTCAATCTTACTATTTTCAATCTTTCTAGCCATTATCTCTTATTTTAAAAATAGTAATAGTAATAAGACAACAAAGTCATATTTAGGGTTCTTGAAAAATCACCATGATATTATTATTACTTCAATTGCTACTACTACAACTCTTTTAGACAATTGGAACAAACTTGATAATTATTGGGCTGTCCATTTTTTGAGAGAAGGAAAGAGAGAAGGAAATGATTTTCTTGATTTAAAAAATAAGGTGTGTTTTTTTTTTATTTTGCATAAGTTAGGGTAACCCCTAAGCAACTACGCTTACCTTAGGGAATTTACTGGGTTCGACAACCTTGGTAACCACTCCAAGTTTCTCAATTCAGGTGTCCTAACTTCTGTTGTTGATATAAGTCTGCTAATTCTGGAGGAGGAATTGGCTATGTACCTTCTTCTATCCTAAATAAAATTTAAACACACTACTAACAATGTCTTTCTTATAACAGGTGACTGCAGAACGATTACGTTATGCAAAAACATTAAAAATATTCTGGCAAAAAATTATTAAGAAATATGAAAAAAATTCAATATCTGCTCATTCTGCTGAAAAAGAAAATTTAGTACCTGCTAATTCTTCACATTCACAAAATATCATTGAGAATTCTGATAAAAATCATTTTATTCCTATTGAAAATCAATCCATTTTTAATTCATCTCATTCTTCTAATTCGTCTCATTCAAAAGAAAACATTGAAATTCCTATTAAGGATCATTCTATTTCTACTACTAAAGATCATTTCATTTTTACTAAAGATCATTCTATTTCTACTGAAAATCATTCTAAAAATTCTCAACTTATCAATTTCTGTTATGATATTCTTCAGGAACTTGATATTAAATCTAATATTCATCCATTTTATGAATATAATGAAGAGAAAATTTCGAATAAATTTATAAAAAATCCTATGGATTTATTTACAATAATTTCAAAATTAAAAAATAATCAATATGCAAGTATTGAAGAATTTGAGAATGATATTCGTCTTATATTTCGTAATTGTTATATATATAATGATATAGGAAGTGAAATGCATATTTTAGGAGAAGAATTAGAATCAACTTTTAATAAGATCTGGACTGAAAAAATTGGTATTCAAGTTAAACAAAAAGAGAACTTAAAAAGAACACGAGATAATGATACTGATTTATCTTTTGGTAATTATAATAATAATATTTTTTTATTTTTATTATTCATTTATTCATTAATTTTTTTGTAATTATTTATTTATTTACTAGAACTTGTAACAAAACAAATTAAAATTTTAGAACAAAACAGAGATAAGTTAGTATATGGACAAGTTGTGAATGATGCTCTTCTTATTATTTCAGCATATGAAAATCTTGTTGCTGATAATATTATACCTTTTATTGAACTTTTAAAAACATTCTTATTAACGAGATCACAGATATCATTATCTTCTGCTGATGAATCTGTTCTTCAAGCAATTGTTGAAAACCTTTTACCATTAAAATATTGTATTCCTGAATTATCACTAGTAATGGATGGTACAAAATTAAAAGGATTTGGTCGATTTGGATATTCAGATATTTTTATCTTAAAAGGAATAGGAAATAATAATATTAGTTTGGAATTAAAGTATATTTCATTAATTGGATTAATTAAAAATCAAAAAAAAAAGTTTAATACAAATGATTTAGAAAATTTAGATAAAATTATCGAAAAAGAAGATGAAACAATTCTACTAAAAAGATCATATGAATATTGGTCAAAAGAATATAATGAAACTAAAAAAATAACTATAGAAGAAGTATTAAATAATGGAATTAATCAATTAAAATCATATATGAATATTATTTCAAAAGGAAAACCAATTGATTATTATAGTTCAGGAATATTTGATAAAAGAATTAAAATAACTAAATCAAATCCTAATAAATTAAGAGGATTTGTTGTATTAGTAATTGGTTTTCGACGTATTTTATGGAGATCTGTAGAAGAAATAACATCTAATTATTCATATGAAAAAATTTAAAATATATTTTTTTTTTAATATATTATAATTTAGATTTATATAATATAAAATTAATAAATTTAATTATTAATAATTAAATTAATTTCCATTAATATTCATATTTTATAATTTAAATTATATAAAATATAAATTTTTTAAATAATTAAATTTACATATTGTTATAAATAAATTATATAAATAAGAGTAATATAATTTTAAAAGATAAAGAATTAGCAAAGAAATCATATGATTTAATACTATTTTAATTGGTTAATATTTATATTGCATAAATTGACATAACTTAGACTAAGTATGAATTTTTGATGCATCATATAATGTGATGATAAACAAAAAGTTCTTTCCCCAAAAAAGAACCAGGAAAAGGATAATAAGTATAATACTGTGGAAAAATCCTTGGAAATATCACATGTAATCGATCATATGCTTAATATATTAGCTAGTACACCTATTGATATACGATATCATTCTCAGCATTATGAAATGTGATAAAGCTATAATAAATGATCCTTTTTGTCAAATCTATGTTGAAATTGGAACGAATATACTAATATTTCGAAGAGACTAAAAAAAGTATAAGTGATAAATTACTATGATAATCTCAAATCTTATTATTATACAAAATATTTAATCGTATTGATATTAAAAGTAAAATAAGTAAAATGTAAAATGTGAAAATATACAATTATATGGTTTACTTAGAGACCCATAAAATCTCCAGAAGATCCTCATGCAAAAAGAACTATTTGATGTAAAATTCCTAGCAGATCCCAATGTAAAAGAATTACCTAATGTAAGATCTCTGGATATATTAGAACTACTTGATGTAAGACCACCTGATGTATTGGAACTACTGACGCAAAACCTCCAGAAGATCTCAGGCGTATAAGAGAAATACCGTAAGTATTTCCATCGTAGAACTTCTGCAAGTACTTTCTTGACGCAATACTTTCATAGAATCCTTCAGACTTGGGATTTCTGTAGTATCCACTTACATAGGATCTATTAAAGAACCTCGATCATTTCCACCGAAACTTCCTAATCTGAACCGGTATATCAGTGGTATATCCACCATATCCACCGCCGAAACTTTTAATGACTGTTGACTTCTATAAAAAAAGTCTTAATTATTGGAAATTTCAAAATTATTTATTTTTATTAAGAGTATCTTATATATTTGAAAATTTTGCAAATGATAACTTTTTTCGCATTACAAAATATTGTAAGTATTCATTAAAATACATTTTGCGATTAAAAATAAATTATATATTACCTGTTATCCTCTCTTTATATTGTAATACATTAAATAAGAATCAGTACATCTGAATCGGGATAAACGAGAAATAATAGTCGGTACTGTCTACACTGCATAAATACCCCTTTGGGCGTACCCACTTTAAAAAGGATCTGGTATCCTACTAGATAAAAAAATTTTATTCTTGATTAATACCTCCCTTATGCTTTTGTACTTTCAAATAGTCGTTGGCGTTGTAACCATCATGCCAAACATGTATTAAACGCAACTGTAGGCCTCCTACCTATTCGTCATTCCCAATACGATCAAACTCTATCGAAATTTGACCGCCCTAAAACAACCGTACAACTTCTACAAAGATGCAAAAACTACAGATTTGACATAGTCAGATCACAAGCACAAATTTCCAGATGGAACCGTACTGTATTTCTCGATTCCACCTGGATGCGACAGATGTCAAAAATATATCAAACGCCACCGGATCCTAATAGTTCTCTCACTCGTCCGATTCTGAGAAATCGATTATCGCTGGAGCAGAAATTGGCGAAAAAACGAAAAAAAATCGACGCAGATGTAAATTGAAGCTTGCTCGTATTAAAGACGAGATGCGTTTGCAAAGCATACAACGGCAAAAAGAAGCAGAAGACCGGAATAAAGATCCGGAATACATTAAACAAAGAAGGCCGCATACCGCGACGCCAATCAGAAACGAACCACCGGCCGATGACATCGATGACGTCATAATGGCCGAGCCCACACACTTTCTACATCAACATCACCCAATACATACCCTCTATATACAATCACACCATCTAATTCGTCATCACACAATGATTTTACGAATACTCTATCTTTTTCTAGCATTTCTAGCATCAATGTATTCACGCACTGTCTATTCCGCCATGCGATCTAGATACGAATACCATCTCAAGAGAAAAGACGCCATATTCCTTTCCCGCCAGGATGTTTTCATCACGCGCTCTCCGCCTACGAGTGACGAGGATTCTCCTGACAATAACCACAAACATTCGAAACTACAATTATTAGCGACGAGTGCTTACCACCTCCCTTCTCCCCTCCATGAATAGACCACCTTCAGTTTCACTAGAACAATACCATAGTCTTCAATTAAAATTATCATTTCGTCTATGACAGTATTTACAGACGGCATTTGTTTAAAAAATGAAAGATCAATACGGGAGGGATTGTAATTATTGTGATACTCATAACAGGATTTTTGCTACTCTTTGTTAATATTTCTAATAGAACTGGATAGTTCACGGCTTGTATTAGGCGGGCGGTCTCACGCGTGGGATTGGGTCCAACTTTGGAATGTTTGTTTTATTACTTTATTTTAGAGTGATTATTGCATGTTGTTGTACCTTCATTTTTGTCGTTATGTTAATTCTGGTCAAATTTATACCGTACCCCTTATATAATACCCGGCCTCTCATGAAATGCCCGTGTGTATTATTCAATTTTTAAATCAAGTATTTTGTAAAATACCCGGGATATTTTATGCAGTGCTAAACGGTAAATGCAGCTCTTAATCGAGATAAATATAGCACACATATGATAGAGAAAACTGATTTTACCATTGTCAAGACAAAATGTTATTCCTCAGGAAGTTATGTGCAATGACGCAATGTAGTTAATCACCAGACAGTTATGCGACCGAATAATTACCCTTATAGTATAGTGTTTTATCTGTAAAATAGTTCTTTTCAAGTAACAGTAACATTTTTTTTCAGTAATGCACATGTTTCACTGTTACGGTGTCTTACGTTAGCGGACGAAATTAAAAAATATGATATAGCAAAACTTATCGCGAAGTCAAGATCTAAGAGATGACTCGATCAGAATTTTAGAAAATAATTTTAATGACCGTACCTTCCTCAAGTTAACAAGTAGGATAAAAAATATGAAACCAATTGTAGAAACATACACTGGGAGTAAATTTCTACAATCTTGCACATGGCATTAAATCTTCTTGAGGGTTTGATGATCACATCACAATTGATGAAGAAAATATTTGTCATGTCGACTATGCGATAAAAAGAAGGCTTAAATAATTCGTTCGAAGAAATAATTTCAAACAGATTCAGACAACAATGGAGATATGTGATTTAATATTTTCATTCGTTAGTTTATTTACGCTTACAGTTGATTATGAGCACGAAATATCTTTATATAAGGATCCGCCTTTTTGACTTTTTCTAACTCATGGCGCATATCCAAATTATCAGTAAATACATTACCCGATGAATTAAAAGTGATAATGAGTGTTTGATAAAAATATATTTTGGTTACTAGCTTATTGTAGATTCGATCATTAGTGATCAAACAGACCGCAGCAAAATTTCACTTTGACGCGTCTTACAATCTTACATGTACTAATAATTTAAGTGAATTTATGTGTCCATTAATTGATATCCGGATAAGATTGGTAAATTACGTTGTCTCAGTATACACTTATGTTTATGGTGAATAATAAAAATTAAGTGATACATGATAGTCCAGTCAACAGTCGTTTCACCAACAGTTTTAAAAAATAATATTGTATTTAGCTGAGATAAATTATCCATTAACATTAATTTGTACTTATTATATTTTTAAAAAAGGAAGATATTCAATTATAAGAATAAGACTTTCCTTTTATATGTACTATACATTATCTCATATTATATATAATAATATGGATATGTTTCACGGATTTATTTTTGTATTTTATTTCGATACAAAATTAATAAAATTGAAAACTGATCTAAGTTAAAAAAAGATTTGTCAAAAGAAATTTGAAGATATGTATCACTAGTAACAATTACATTAAATATAAATTTTTTTTTAAAAAAAAAAAATTCCATAGCCAATAAGCATAATTTATGGTTAAATTCTACGGCAGATCCATTTCTATCAAACGCGATGCATTTGTCAAAACATACATATTATTTATAACATATCATGCATAATATGTTTCAATGTGTTTTATCATATTGAAATCACCTTTAATCTCTTAAGCTATATATGTCTAATTTCTAATTTCTAATGATATAATTTTAATCAATATTATACCATACCTATTGACAAAATGATTAAGTTCAGTCAATATGATAAAGAATAGATTGGATTATTATAAAAGTAGTGTTAATTTTTTTTCATTTTGATATCTCAATGTGTCAGTTTGAGTCATACTATCCACAAATAATTTTTTTTATTTAAGACATTAAACTCTCATCAATTTCTCATCAATATTTTTTTTATAATATCAATTTTTAAACACAATAATCAATTTTTTTTGCCAATTTCAATATGAGCATATCTGAAAACCACATTGGTCAAAATGACTGTATTTAATTTGTAACTTATTATAATATTAATAATTAATCAAATCTTTTAATTATCTCTTAAAATCATATCTAAAAGTCACTGTGATATTATTATTACTTCGAAAGAAATGATTTTCCTGATTAAAAAGATAAGGTGTGTTTTTTTTTATTTTGCATAAGTTAGGGTAACCCCTAAGCAAATCCGTTTACCTTAGGGAATTTACTGGGTTCGACAACCTTGGTAACCACTCCAAGTTTCTCAATTCAGGTGTCCTAACTTCTGTCGTTGATATAAGTCTGCTAATTCTGGAGGAGGAATTGGCTATGTACCTTCTTCTATCCTAAATAAAATTTAAACACACTACTAACAATGTCTTTTATATAACAGGTGACTGTAGAATGATTACATTATGCAAAAATATTGAAATGTGAAGTAACTTCAGTATCTGCCGAAAAAGAAAATTTAGTACCTGCTAATTCTTCCCATTCACAAAATATCATTTTATCAATTTGAACTTGATATTAAGTTTAATATTTATCCATTTTATGAATATGATGAAGAAGAAATTTCAAATAAAATTATTAAGAAAATCCAGGAAATTAGGCCGTATTAGTCTAGATCTAGATTAACCTTTTATTTGTAATAATATACGTTAACTAATACAATAAACGAAAAGAAGAAAATTTATACAGACTTTATCCAAATTTTTTGTAAAACTCTAAGAGTACTCCAAGAGTCTAAACATGATTAATTGCATAAGTAACAATTCAGTCGATACTTATTTCTTTATTTAGAAAATGCTACTATGATAGAGATTGAATAAGAAGCTTCTCATACTGCTTTATGATTGTTCGTAATCAGTTAAATCTCCTGAAATTTCAAATGATTTATGTGACCGAAATCCTTAACCGGGTGAGAACACTAATCAAAAAGAAATTATAATAGAATATATCATATTTTTAAAATTATTAAGTATGACACACATTTAATTAAAATGTATTTTATTATCTAAAATCTTTTTCATGATGCCGACTACTGATTGGTTTTAACAGAATCATATAATTAAAGCAAAAAGCCAACATCGTTGTTGAAATAGTTTTAACTTGTAAAATCAGCTTTTTTTATATATTAACGAACATTACTAACTGTTGTTTTTTCTCTTTGTCTTCTCTTCTCTTTTCTTTTCCTTAGGTCTTCTTTTTTTTCGATTAAGTAATCTTAAACATGGTTGACGATAAGTAACTCATAAGATGAAACTAATAAATCAAGAATATCTTCACCCGATAGGTCTTCTCTTTTCTTTAGGTCTTTTTTTCTTTAGTCTTCTTTTGCTTTTCGATTATGGTTGAATAATTGTAACTCATCAGCGAGTATATCTTCACCCGATAGATCTTTTACATCTTTTTTTAGGTATGTAGGTTGAGAGTGTGGATTATGTATGGGTGGTGGTGTCCTCACTCTTCTCTTATTTCCCCTCTTTCCCTTTCCCTTATTCCTTGCTCTTTCCTCTTCCCCTCTCTCCTTTCCCCCCCTGATCACACCTCAACGTTGGTGTCAGGTGACAAGAAGATTTTTAAAAGACTTGGCTAAGTCAGCAAAAAATATTAACGCTTTGCACTTTTATTAAATATATATATAACTATAAATTAAAAATAAAACTTTTATTTAATTTCTCATCTATAATTAATTAATTAGTAGATCTAAAATTTATCAAGATTTCCTTAAATGAGACAAATGCATATTGTAACTAAAAAATTCCATACCTCGACTATATATACATATATATATACCTCAAATATTCGATGAAAAGGTTGCTTAAGGAAACGTGTTTATTTGTTTATTTTTTATACATATATATATATACCTGATTGCTGAAGGAAGCGTGTTTACTTTTTTCTTACGATGGGAAAGGTAAAGGACAAGAAAAGAAAGGGAGAAAGGACGTGGACGAGATAGAGAGAAAGGGCGAAGAGAAAGTGCGTACAAAAGTTAAAATTTTAACTTTAATTAAACATGATAGGTCATTTTATACTTTATTATAGCTTTTAACAATTGTTAACAACTAGCAAAACTAAAAAATAATAAATAGTTATTGGATGGAAGAGTAGCTATGTCGGTATATAGCCCCACATCCAATAATGGTGTTATTGTTCTGACGTTTTTGATCAAAATAACATCATAAATAAACTTTATTTAACTTTCTATAAATTTCATTTTTATGCTATTTTTAATCCACTTTATTAGCTTTATTTAAACTTTTCCTACAAAATATTCGTTCATTTACACCATATTTTTTACTCCATTTTATTATATCAATAATATATATCAGTCTATGAAAATCTTGCATGATCCTATTGGCTGAACGATAATAAATGTTAAAAAAACAACTTTACCATTTTGGTCTCAGTTAAGTCGGTATCACTAATAATAATTAAATGAAAAAACTTATAATGTATCAATGAAATCATAATAATAATTATATATACTGTATATGTATTTAATAGATCTAAATTTTTTTTATATAATTTTCCTCATAATTAATTTCCGACGCTATACATACATATATTCTTAAATGACAAATTTAATATAATTTGCAAATATTACAATTAGTGTAATTTTTTATAATTAATATATTCAATCGGAAGTCCGTGTTTTCATTTTTTTTTGTCCCTTAATAAATTTATCCGAATTTTCCGTAATAGTACAAATGAAATAAATTTATCCTTCGTTGTTATCAATAAGTTAGTTATTGTACGAATGTACCAATCAAGACATACTAAATAGCCATCAATCACATGAATTAATTATATCCAATCAAATGTGCCACACGTGACTAATTAACGTGATCGAGTTTAGCAAGAAAAAAAATAACATTTAATTGATTTTGATCTCTTTAACGTTGCTGTTTCCGTAGGCCATTAAAATTTTCAATTTAAAATTCGTACACTTAAGATTTGAATGAAGCTATCATCCTATGTCACATGGACCTTATAAAGCAGCAGATTCACTGTAAAAATTTTTTACATTTATATGATAACATTCCTAGATCACGAATTGTAAAGAAACTATTCTTAGAAGAAAGATACAAAAATAATAAAATCAGCCTAATTATTGCTATTTTCAAAAAGGCGTTACCAGTTGTATATGAGAATCAGAAGTTAATCATCAAGCTTTTATATAAAGATAAGAAAAATTTTTTTTTTTGCCCGTTAAATTTGATATAGCAGTTTTATTTTTCCCTGTAGAATTCGTACTTAATTTTATAATGTAATTCAAACAATTCCTTGTCAATATGATTCATTCTAAAAGGAATAAGGATGTTTTTTAGGGTCGGAATTACAATATTGTCAGCCAGTATCTAAAGAGACAATAAAACTCTGGCTGGTATTATCCTAAAGGGAAAGAACTAAATCTTAATACCTATTAATAAATGGTGATGGGGATTATCGAAGACCCATACGGTAATACTGCGGTGACCAATAGGAATTAATATTACTAATACTGATTTCAATATTGGATGTCTCATAAAAATATCTGTTCAGTAAAATCCCGCATATTCCTTCCTAATCGACCGAACAATAACATCGCATTTGATAAGTTGATCATTCCGATCAAATCTCAACAAATCCTCTTATCGAATTACAATAATGAATATCGCAAATTTTTTACGAGTTGATAGTAAAAGAAATTTTATGCGTTAATTTATGTATGTCGTATTATGTATATATAGTCCACTCGCTTTACAACGAATTTCGATTTAACGAATTTCTTAATATAGCGAACCTTCGGTGTTATATCAATTTTATCATAAAAAATTCTTGTTATACCGAAGATTACTAGTAAAATTCTGTATACCGTTTAACGAAGTAACGAATTTTTGTTCATAACGAATTTTTATCGAAGATATATTGTGCGACAACTGTGATGCGTTATCGGCGGTTATCCATAATACAAGTATTATAAGTATTATACAACTTACCGCAATATATAAAATTTTCCGAGTTAACCGAATTTCATGTTAACGAATTTTCTTATAACGAAGGCCTGATTTGCTAAACCATCACTTCCGTTATAAAGCGAGTAGACTGTATACCTCCTAAAACATCGTCCGAATAGGACTTTAATTTGTATTAGTAAACGTGAAAACCATGTAGCACTATAACGGTATAACCAATAGAATTTTGGTATTTTTTCATGTGATAATTTTAACGCAAATATTCGTTATTAAGGCATAAAGTGTATCTTTCTTATCAGATTATGCCGAAATGTTTAAACAAAGAATTGAGTTTGTACGACTTTTTAATACAGGTCCCTCATGTAAAATCTTATCATTCCACGCGTGTAACAGTGTAATTCGCCGTATCATAAGTTGTGATCACCCAAGAGATTTTTGATTCATAGTTATTTTAGGACAAGTAATATTGAAGGAAACGTAATGTTTCGCTTATTCTCGTAATAAATTTATTAAATAATCGAATGATCGAATAAGCGAAATGTGACGTTACAGTCCTAAAAAGATATTTACTTTATATTTTTTTCTGAAAAGATCAAATACTTTGTTCCGAACATTGGTTTTTTTTTATAACAAGATTATAGGAATTTTTATTACATGATAAAAAAAAGGAAAAAAAAATCATGAAAATACAAAAAAAAACTATTGATCTTCTAAAATTTCTAATTAATTCATCAATCAACAATTAATTCCAATAATAATTATGTACAGATATGTAAAGCATCGATAATTAATTTAAAAAATCAAAATTATTAACGAAAAAAAAAAAAGAAAAATATTTTTAGTAATCAATACTAAAAATATATTACATATATATATATTACCCGTAATTAATACAATCTCAATTATTAACGCGATTAACGCGAACTCAAAAGTAGAAAGAAAAAAAAGGAAAAAAAAGAAAAAAAAATATTTTATTAGTAATCTTATACTAAAAAAATATATATTTATTTTTTTTTCTTTTCCCCCCAAAAAAAGGTTAAATCCAAATTTAAAACCAGAATTCCGAATCCTTCAATAAAGGAGAACGAATTTCCAATATTCCTTCTTCAATATACTTTGTTAGAGAATTCATATCATCCCAATCATCATAATAATCACATGATTTACTAACAAAATCAAGTTCGGAGTTTGAATCTTTAAACCTTTCATGATGATAAAAATCCAAATCATTGAAATTTCTTTGATAACCATATTGAGAATCCGAATAATCTGAACCTTCATAATCAGAATCAAAATTATCTACATCAAAAGAATCACAATCATCACTTCTTTTAAGACGACCTATAATACCAATATAGATAACTCTAAAAGGAGCGACAGATTGTCGTTGTTTCAAAAAGTTTTCCAAAGTACATTTTAATAATTCCCAATCACCTTCTATTATGAAATTAAATATATTACGTGGAGCATATTCTCCAAGTATGTTGAGAACGTCATAAGTATCACACGCATCAAATTTTTCCTCAACGAAATTAAGACGAAGATTAACTAATTTTTTGCAACGTTTACAGAAATTCATTAATTGTGATTGATTTGCTGGATCGATAGAACTTTGGAATGAGATTATATTTGGACAATTATTTGCCACAGCTTCTAATATTAAACCAGATTGTTCATTATCAACATTATTTTCTATTTCTAATTTAATATCAGTTAATTTCCCACCATTGTGTCTAATAAATTTTGATATTTTACTTAAATCTAATGAAGTTGCTTTGATATATAATTTTGTAAGTTTTCTAAATTTATACATTGTTAACTTTTCTTCTATATCATGAGGCATATCATCAACGAAACATAAAGATAATTCTTCTAAATTTTCACAATTTCGAAAAGTGTCGAATGGAACGCCTTGAAAACCAAAAATCCTTAATTTAGTTAAAGATTTAACTTGTTTTTCTAACGCTTTACCAATTTCTTTACATTCATATTGTAAATCATCATCATCTTTATCATTACAAATAAATTCTACACGACGTAAAGATTGTTGAGTTTTAATGAATTCTGATAAACCATTACAACCATCAAAATATTCTGGTGCGGATTGAATTTTAAGGGTATCCAAATTTGTTATTAATTGAGAAAATACGAAAAAAAGTTGATCGGTCGTAAAACCTGCCGAACATTCAAATTCTCGAATATTTGAAAATAAATTATTAGGAGTAGTAAGTAAATAAGTGAAATTAAATACTGGTAATTGCTCAGAATCCATATCCATTAAATCTTCAACGCAACGAATTTTTGTGATATGAGGACACTTATTAACGATAACTCTATACATTTCTTGTTCCATAAGATAACATTGAAATCTAGTTTTACCACTATGTTTTCCACTACGGAATAACCAAAATGATACAGCTAAACTAAATCTTACTATATCAAAAGTATTAATAAATTCTAAATAATTAAACATAGGTTTTTTGGTATTACTTTTTGGTAATTTTACTCCATTTCGAATTAATAAAGAACGTGATTCTTCAGGTAATTGGTTAATAAATGCACATAATAATCCTAATGCTTGTTCCCTTTCTTCTGTTTCGGTTTCAACATTATTATCATATAGACTTAATGCATCCGTCTTCTTTATTAGCATCGCCAAAGGATCTTTCCATAGAATTTGCACGGCACTTTCACACCACATTCTATTAACCAACATACAATGATATAATGAGTTATTATCATCAGGAAAGCACTTAAAAATTTCTCCAAGACAATCCGAGATTAGACCGATTGTCATTTTGATGTTATATTTAGTTTATAATATTTATTATTATTAAAAGAAAAACTTTTTTTTTTTTTGTTAAAAAAGAAAAAAAAAAATTATGTGCGGGGAAAAAAATGTGCGGTAGAAAAAAAAATTTTTTTTTTTTTTTTTTATTTTCACAAGAGACGCTTCAATCGGGATATGGAGTTAAGTTATTTTTTGTATTACATGTAAATTTTCACACATTACATTACTTGTTAAAAGTAGCACTAAACTGCAAATAAAATTATACATATATATTTTTTTTTTACTAAATTTATAATTATATCCCCTTTTTTCTTTTCCATTTTGATATTTTCTTTGTCTGTTTTAGGGAAGAAGGTCATATAAAAATTTTGAAAAAAACTGCAAGAATCAAGTTTCTATTGGGAGAACTTTACCGTATATAAGCGGTAAATATTGTAAACATTCACTTTATTAATATAATTGTGTTCATCAACTAAATTTACATTTAACTTGTGTAACCTGGATAACTAATTTAAGATTAAATTAAATAATAAATATTGCAAAATGAGAGTAATAAAGATGCAAGATGCAACCCAAAAGTGTTACAAAGATGAAAAAACTTTATCTCATCAAAATTTTCACATGTTCGAATGTAGGTTCCATTGTTAAATAAAACATTTTTTATCGTATTACCGCAGCATTTAAAACTTTGAAACCTTTTTTTTTTTTTTGGATTAATTAGAGAAAATTTCCAAGAATTTTTTTCAAAAATTTCAATAAATGATGTCAAAAAAAATAATTGAATATTGACATATGCAAATTGGCTGAATTACTTTCTATGAGCCCAAAATGTTATTCATTTTAAAATATGCACAATATACATTTCTTTTTTTTTCCCCTCATCCCCCTCATCCCCCTCATCAAAAGATAAAAAAATGAAAAAAAGTATTGATAGATAAACCGGTAAATGTTTGATGTTTGTCTTCAAAGGGATAATGTTTTTGGTTAAATTGACTCATAGTAAAAAAAAGGAGTTTATCAAAATTTGTGTAATCAGTTCGTGTTGCAATATAAATACTACATCATAAATTGATGATCATGTACCGTGTGTGCATATTTTTAAAATTAACAAAAAAATAACAGGAATTTTAAGTTTAAATTTCAAATAATTTTGATAGCTATTACACGTGATTTAATAAAAAACTTGAAATTTGTAACACTCTAATATTTCAAGAAATTCCGGATTATCTGCAAACTTAAATCCAATAAAATTCTTCAACTCTAAAATTAGAAAATTCTAAATTTGATACGAAAAACTTGATGAATAGTAACAATTATATTTGCAGTATTAAATAATTCAAAATTAACCGGTTAACTGGCTATACTTAATTCCGGCTTAGAATTTGTCTATATTTCGTCGTCAATTCCAACTTTCGAACATTATTAACTTATTATAAGTTTATATATTTATTATAAGCAAGTTTTGAATGTCAAAAAGTATCGTGGCGTGATTAACCACAGATGATTTACGTTAATTGAATTTTATTTATATAATTTTATTTTTGTTCGATCTAATAATGTAATAATTATTAAATATTATATGAATTTTCTTTTAAAGTATAATTATTAAAAATATTTTCGATAAAAAAATTTCTTTTGAAAAATAATTTGCAGAGATTTAGGAACTTATTAAAAAAAAAAAATAATTATTATAACATATCCAGAATATTTGTATAACTAATAATAAAAGGAACGGAAGAAATTTTTTGTTGGACGTGTCACATACACTCATACAGTATCAAGTATATAAAGTATTTATTAATCACAATCAAAAAATTCAGTAGACTTTTTACTTATATGGAGCTGTTAGAATTGTTTATTGGGAACAGTTAAATTGGGATTTCAGAATTAAACCTTATTCAAATTATATAATCATTTTTTGAATATCGTAATACTTGTAAAATTAAGCATTCACAACAATTCTGTTTTTTAATAATCAATAAAATATTATTCAATATATAAATTAGACTTTCATACTACAGTCAAACCTTTATATAACGATATGTCGGGACATATATGAAATATCGTTATATCAAAGTTATACCGATATTTATATGTCCTCACATATAGTGGAAAATAAAATTTTATCGGTATATCAAGTTTTTAATAGTATATCGGTATATCGAATATCGGTATATCGAGGTTATACTGTATTGCCAATATGATATGTACTACTCGGTTTTTAAATCAGATATTTTACAATCCACATACTACACGCAGTGTTATTAGCGAATTTAATCGAGCTAACCGTATACAATCATTGATTGGTTCGAATCAATACTCGAGCATTGTATGTTGGACTCATAAAAAAAAATAGAGTAGCGAAAAATTATCAGAACACGTGATATTTGGCCAATAAAATGCATTTCACGTGTTAATTTTTTTACGATGTCAAGTATTTTAGTTTTCTCCAAACATTATTTACAAAGTTACAAAGCCTTTTTTTTTACATTAACTAGTAAGTTATTTTGCAATTTGAACTTTAATAAGTAGTTTATCTATCTTGAGGTCTTGAGGTCTGATTTTTTTTTTTTTAGGAATTTTATTATTAATGCAAGAAATGGCCTCGTAAGTCGTAACCTTGTTAATGAAATCGTATCCTTAATCTTTATATGCTTTTTTTCTCAAAATGCGGAAACGTTAAAGCTGCAAATCTAATTGAACATGAAATATAAAATATATATAATGGGTAATCAAAATCATGTCGTATTAATACTTTGCTAAATTAAAATCATTTACATTATCATTATTACATTATAGAAATTAATTGATATTATCGTCATTATATTAATTTGTATATATTTGCATTATTGTAATATTAAAATTTTAACTTATATATATTGTTGTCATATTTATAAAAAAAATCTCAATTAATAATTTTTTTTAAATAACTTAACATACTTTTTGTTGACCACGCACCCCAACGTGTTATCTGTTATGGTATTTTCAGTACGATCTATGATGTTTTTGCAGGCATTAGTTAAATCCTAGACTCATTCTCAGGTCAACATCTGAAAAAAAAAGATGTATTTGTAAAAAGAAAAAAAGAAAATTATAATTACGTGTAGCTATACAGTAGCACTTAAGGTACTCAAAAATAGGGATGGCAACGGTCACGGTCATTAACTGGTTATGACCGGTCATGACCATGACCGATATCGGTCGGTCAAAGACCTCTGACCGACCGTTTGACCGACCGTTTAACCGATCCTGAAAATGTTTGCGAAACGCAAATTTCAAAATATACGGGACACTTGAGAAATTTGATTGTCAGGTTGTCGGGTAGCCGGGTTACTCGGCAGTAGGTTATTATATAATCTGATATACTAGTATTCATTATACTCGTCACGTGTTATTTATACTTTTCTAATAAACAACCTACTGCCGAGTAACCCGGCTACCCGACAACCCGACAATCAAATTTCTCAAGTGTCCCGTATATTTTGAAATTTGCTGTAATAAAAAATGTTTCGCAAACGTTTTTTTAATTATTTTAATAGAAAACGTTGCGAAAATGTTTTTATTAAGTATTTCAAACGTTTTTTTATTAAATTACGTTTCGCAAATGTTTTCAGGATCGGTTAATAAACGGCCGGTCAAACGGTCGGTTGGTCAGTCAAAGGTTCTTGACCGGTTATGACTGACCGATGACCGACCATGACCAACCGTTGCCATCCCTACTCAAAAACAGTGATGTGGCAGTTACAAGTCATTGGATGGGACAGTCCAGGACTTGGATAAGTTACTGTTGATGTCTGGAACAAAATCTCATTACAAGAGGATATATGATTTATATAACATTAATAAATTGGGACAATATCTTGGGACGGGACATCAAATTTTTGTGGGAGAAAGAAGTTGTTCGATCTGTGTATCCAAAAGAAAATTTCGTTTATCAAATTTAAACTCTAAAAAATATTAACTATGTAAAATACTAGGTAACTTGATATACTTTTGATTTACATAGTTGACCGCGCACCCCCAATAACACGTAAACGATTATCGATTAGAAGTCGGTTAAAATTTTCTAAACCATAATTTTGGCCAAATTATCTAATGCGACCAAATTCTGATCACGTGTTCTTTGATCTCGAATTTTAAGAACAAAATTTTATACCATGATTTGACATGTAGGACCCCGGATAATTATAATAAAGGTCATATGCAAAAAAAGTATATAATTTTGCATTTTTAATGGAAAGGTCATATGAAAAAACGGGTATTTTAAAAAAAAGTTACATGTCAAAATAGAGTACCGCCAAATTAGGTCACAGTAAAAAAAGTATATAATTTTAGACAAAATTTTAAGGTCACATGTGATTTTTCTAATAAAAGCGTATATTTAGGAAATATCATATGCAATGTTACATCAATTTTCAATATAAATAGCAAATGAGAAAAATACATTTTATATTAGATAAATTTATCATAATTTATCAAATTTACTTAGTTGCTTTGGCTCAAAATGATGGCACAAAAACTGGAAATTTAAAAACTAAAAGATGGCAAAATAGAACATGTTTAGAAGTATTGGAAAGATATCAAAATGCCTCAGGTAAAATTCACTGGTTATTGTTTGCAAATTTATATTAATTTATAATTTATATTATAATTTATTTAGCTTTGCTAAGCATTAGCGTTGCAAATGTTACTTTGGAAAATTCCACCAATCGTGGTGGTTATGCATTTGCACTTTTGGGATTAAAAATTTGACTTGTTCAATTTTTGGCTATGTATCATAAATTAACAAATTATCATTCTTATGTTGATAGTACTAGCTGTATTGATTCACTTTCTTATATTTCAGTACATGTTTATATAAAACAGATTCCAAATATTTTTGGATGTTTTCCAATGGATGAACCAAAATATGTTTTGTTTTTACATATTCCTAGTTATTTGATCATTATTATTTAGGAAATTGCGAAAATATTACTGAAAATATGGGATTTTTAATTGTAGGAAAAAAAGAAATGGCAATCTATAATTTTTTTAATTCAATTATAGATAAATTACAATTGATTATTGCTACAAAGTCGATTAAATGATGATGCTGAATAAATTTAATATGAAATATAATATTGTAAAAAAAAATATTATTAAAGTCATATGATAAAAAAGGATATTTTTAATACGTATAAAGGTCATATGATAAAAATGTATATCAAAACGGCAAAAATTATGTATATTTCATTGAATTTTTAATTAGTACTGCGGATGTGACCTCTATTATAATTATCCGGGGTCCTTGACATGTCGTATTCGTCGTAATTGTCATAATCTTTATAGATGATAGTCTGGTCTAACCAGCGATTTTTTTTTTTATTATTTAATAGAATAAATGAATAAATATATTTCGAAAAAGAGAATTGCTCGGAACATAAACGTGAAAATAATAAAATGAATTTTCAATTTTATTTTTTTTTGAAAAAATAAAGTATTTCAAACTAATATTCTTACTAGTAACATATTCTTACTATTAACTTGTTAGTGCCAGTTCTTTTCAAATATCGCTGAAAGATATTCTTGAATATATTTCAAATATGATTCTTTGGAATGTAAACTCTTTGTATAATTTAGGAGCATATTTTTTACGAAGGGATTAGATAAGAGAACAAGAGACTTTAAAAAATATCTTGTTAACTATAGATAGTTATACCAATTTGGGGAATCTATAACGTAACATTATAATTGCTACGTATTTTATAATAATATACTACCAGCTACGGTTGCTAAATTCTATAATATGGACGCGAAAGATATATAAAAAAAAAAAAATTAATTTTTAATTATGGAATTTTGAGTATAATCTATTCAAATCAATCGAACCTTCTATGTTTCTGGTACTATTAAAACGACCTGTCTTGATAATTATACGCTTTTATATATAATTTCTTAATGTCAGTTCTTTGTCAACTTTCATAATATGTATCAGTAACGTTAGAAATTTTCACATTATTACGCAAAGAAATCATAACTGGTGAAGATTTATTCAATTATTGTTATTGTAAAATGATTGAAACAATCGAGTTCTAATAATGGATGAAATAAATTTTACCAATTTATGCCCATTTTAACATTAACATCATATCGAAATTAAATAGGATATAACCTCTCTTTTTTTGGATAATTTTAACTGGCATTATACGACTAATTGTAAATTTCTTTGGCTGTTCTATCTGTCATTTCCTTATATATTGTAACTGAACTCCAATTAAATTAATCTTATGCGCGTTTGTGAATATAAACGACACTTAATTACTTAAAGTCCTATGAGTAACAATTATCACGAATTCACGACAAACAATTTATGTTTATTATTACTATTGTTATTTAGTCTGAGCAATCTAACCTAGACGCAATTGTTACTATATTATCCACATATGAGTCTAAGTCATAAATACTTTGTATGTTAGACTATTCTCGTTACACTAGATCACTGAGGTCATAATTTTCTTTTAATAAAACAACATATTGGATGAGCGACTGACGCGTAACATTAAATTATCTTTTATCATTCGTCATATAAGTTATCGATTCTCGAATAATTCTTTTGGCGAACTAAATAACATTTACACAGGTTAATAAGACAAATTCCTCGAAAAGTTCAATCATTTTTATGTAATTATAACCCTTTTTAGAGCAGTACTAAAAGATAATTATCTTTGTGAAATCTCTTATATATATAAATATATTTGAAATACCGTAATACTATAAATATTATACAGTACATTATTGAACTAATCCTCGCCCATTTTTGAATCAAAAATTAATAAAGCTTATTTTGATTGATTGATTTGACTATAGAGAAAAACTTCCCAATATTGATAATAATTTTAATTACTTTAAACAATAAATGATAAAAAATATTTCGCATAGTTATGTTGAATAATTGATACATAGATATTTTTATTATTAATCGATAATACTGTAAATATAATTTTCAGTATTTATTAGTTATATCGCCTATATCGCCAATATAATGTTCATAAAAAAATCATATTAAACTCGAAACTAATTAACTAATTTTGATTTTTTTAATTTGTATTAAGATAAGCTTGTACGTGTTTGAAAAGTTTATTCGTAGTTTTTTTTTGTTTAAAAAAGTTAATAAAAGCCAAACTGACCCACAGCAAATATAATGAAAAATATCTTTGTTTGTAATCAGGAATACTCAGCGTTTAATTTCTGTTAATATTTTTATTAACGAAATAATATTGAATAACTGATTAATATTAACTGAAATTCTTAATTTGGTTAAATATGAAAATGGTTCGAAATAAATATTTTTGACTTAGTGAAAGTTTTAATTATAAATTCAAATATATTAAATTTTTATTTTTTTATAAAGTACGTCCAATAATTAACAAACCTTATAGTGGTTCAGATGTTAGTGTTAGTATACGTGGCCGCTTAGAAACGAACCATTCCTAATTTCGTGCTTATTCTCTCTGACCAATCGCCTTAGCTCATAATTTTAAACGCCATTAGTATATAATTTCTTATGTTCTTATGGTAAATGCTGCTGTAGAATAAATTGTACCTTTTTAATGTAATTCATGATACCCAGTTCGGTTCAGCTTTTTACTTTTCTACCCATCTTTCCGTTTATTTGCCGCCTTCAAAATGGTTAAATTGTTGAGTAATATGATGGAGGGAAAAAAATGTGTACATTCCAGTACACCATAAAAGTTCAATCATTTCATGGCTCACAAATTTTGTCGGTTAGTATGACCCGAACCTTTATAAAACCATTAGGTCATTAGTCGATCTATGATTTTGGCGTAGATGTACAACCATCAATATTTAATTTAACTATTTTTGAAATGATTTAAATATTACAAAATGGCCAGTATTTAATTTTGATCGTCTTTTTTTTTTTATTTTAAAATTATAAATTATGTCCGCCGAATTTTTCTCAAAATTAAGTCAAAATTATATTGAATTATTAAAAGATGATGAATATTATGATATTACAATTGAAGTTGGTGAAGATCCTAATGTAAAAATATTTCGTGCTCATATGAATATTTTATGTTATCGTTCTCCATATTTACGACGAGTTTTGGCTTCTAACAAAAAAGAAGATAACATTTTATCTCACATTAGATTACCAAATATATCACCGGAAATTTTTCAAATTATTTTAGAGTAAGTTCTAATTTTATATTATCCATACAATAACCTTGAAGAATCAAATTATTAACTTTAAATTTTTCGTAATACAGATATATATATGGTGGTATTATTTCTTTAAGTGGACAGGATACTTCAGACATTCTAGATGTTTTGTTGGCTGCAAATGAGCTTTGTTTTCAGGAACTAGTTGATTATTTACAAAAATATTTAATTGAAAATAAATCTGAGTGGATGAAAGAAAATTTCGAATTTACTCAACGAATCAGTTCACAATCTAATAATTTAGTGGACCTTCAACATTTTTGTACAGATTTTGTTGCTAAATTTCCTGAAAGAATACTTAAGTCGCTTTATTTTACTTCACTTTCCGAGAAATTGTTGATTTCACTCATTAAGAGGGATAATTTACAAATGAAAGAAGTTGAAATTTGGGAACATGTATTAAAATGGGGTCTTGCACAAAATCCTACTCTCGTTTCAGATCCTAATGATTGGTCAGATAATGATTTTAAAACAATGGAGAATACTTTGCAATATTGCCTACCATTTGTTAGACTTTTTAGTTTATCATCCAAAGAATTTTCAGATAAAGTTAGACCATATCAAAAGCTTTTTAAACGTCAATCTTATGAAGATCTATTAAATTCTTATTTGGATCCTTATTATGAACCAAGTGACAGTATCTCACTTCCTAGAAATATTGAAATAGATGGAATTATTGATTCAAAAATTGTTAATTTAAATATTGTTTCAATTATTTCAAGATGGATTGATAAAGTAGATGTTAATTGTAAATTTTCTCATTTAAGAGAATTATATTTACCATACGAATTTCAATTATTGATAAGAGGAAGCCGAGATGGATTTACTCCTAGAAAGTTTCATACTTTATGTGATAATAAGCATAATACAGTTACATTTATTAAAGTAAAGGATTCAGAAGAAATTCTTGGTGGATACAATCCAATAACATGGATGAATGTTAATTCTTGGGGTGAAGCTCAAAATTGTTTTATTTTTTCTTTTAAAAATAGAAGTAATTTTAAAGATGCAATTTTGAGTATTGTAAAATATACAGACAACGCGTTGAATTATCATCCTGATCATGGCCCATTCTTTGGCAATGACCTTATAATATATACATCTGAAGAATCTAAAGATTCAGCTGATATAGATTTTGATACGACAAAAGTTTGTAATGAAACATCTTGTTACGAAAAAAGTATAAGGGAAGGAGGGGAATTTCTAATGGAAGATTATGAAATCTTTCAAATTATAAAAAGATAAATAGTATTTTTTTTATTTTGTTTCTTCGTATCTATACAATATGTAATTTTTATTAACTTTTCCTGGAATAAGCAGTAAAAATGAAACGTGGTATATTGTAAATAAAATTATATACCTTATTTATTTTTCGTTTTTTTTTTCATTCTCGGTATAATTTATATTTACTATTCAACTGAAATTATTCAAATTTATCATTTGAACATTAGCTACAGTATATGTAAGTGCTTATGGCGACTATGCGTTAGTTAAATGCACATCAATATTTTAATTTAGCCATTTTTGAAATAATTATATTACAAATGGAGTAATTTATCGCCAATATTTTTGATCGATTTTTTTTTTACTTTTAAATTATGTCTGCCGAATTTTTTTCGAAATTAATTCAAAATTATGTTGAATTATTGGAAGATGATGAATATTATGATATTACAATTGAAGTTGGCGAGGATCCTAATGTAAAAATATTTCGTGCTCATATGAATATTTTATGTTATCGTTTTTCATATTTTCGGCGGGTTATAGCTTCTAATAAAAAGGACAACGTTTTAGCTCATATTAAATTTATAAAAATATCACCGGAAATCTTTCAAATGATTTTGAGGTATTTTATAATTTTTATATAAAATACATTTAAAACATTTTTTTTAAAATATTTATATTTTATTAACTGGATTTGTGATATAGGTATATTTATGGTGGTATTCTTTCGTTAAATGAACAAGAAAATTCAGATTTTCTTAAAGTATTGGCTGCTGCGGATGAACTTCGTCTCCAAGAACTAGTTGATTATTTACAAAAATATTTAATTGAAAATAAGTCCGAATGGATGGAAGAAAATTTTGAATTTACTCAACGAATCAGCTTACAATCTAATAATCTGGTGGAGCTTCAACAATTTTGTGTAGATTTTATTGCTAAATCACCTGAAAAAAATATTTAAACCACTTTATTTCACTTCGATTTCTGAAAATTTTTTAATTTCACTTATTAAGAGAGATGATTTACAAATGAAAGAAATTGAAATATGGGAGCATGTATTAAAATGGGGACTTGCACAAAATCCCACTCTCGTTACAGATCCTAATGTTTGGTCAGATGATGATTTTAAAACAATGGAAAATACCTTGCAACATTGTCTACCTTACGTTAGACTTTTTTGTCTATCATCAAAAGAATTCTCACAAAAAGTTAGTCCATATAAAAAACTCTTAAATAAACAACTATATGAGGATTTATTAAATTCTTACTTGGATTCTGGTCGTGAACCGATTGAAGACATTTCATTGCCTAGAAACATTGGAAATATTGAAATTATTGATTCAAAAATTGTTAATTTAAATATTGTTTCAATTATTTCAAGATGGATTGATAAAGTTGATGTTAATTATAACTTTTCTCATTTAAGAGAGTTATATTTACCATATAAATTTCAATTATTGATAAGAGGAAGCCGAGATGGATTTACTCCTAAAAAGTTTCATACTTCATGTGATAATAAACATAATACTGTTACTTTTATAAAAGTAAAGGATTCAGAAGAAATTCTTGGTGGATATAACCCTCTAAAATGGGAATCTTCTGATACTTGGGGTAAAACTAATGTTAGTTTTATTTTTTCTTTTAAAAATAAGAATAATTTTAAAGATGCAATATTGAGTATTATAAAAGATACAAACAACGCGTTGAATTATCATTCCATATTTGGTCCATGTTTTGGCAAAGATCTTTTAATGTATACATATATAGGTGCAGCTGATATAGATTTTGATATGACGGAAGTTTGTAGTGAATATTACGAAAAAAGAATAAGAGAGGAAGGCGAATTTCTGATGGAAGATTATGAAATCTTTCAAATTATTAAAAATAAATAGTATTTTTTTTTTTCTTATTTTGTTTTCTTCGTATCTATGCAATATGTAATTTCTTTTGGAATAGTCAGTAAAATGTAACATGACATATTGTGAAATAAAATTATAAACCTTATTTTTCATACAGATTATTACATAATAATTTTATATTCAAAATATTCAAATTTTATCATTATTTATAAATGTGAACCAGCTACATATCATGACATCAATATTTAATTTAACCATCTTTGAAATAATTATATATTAGTTTAACGACCGATATTTAATTTGATCGTCTTTTCATGGTATCTTGTTTTTTAAAAATTATGAATTATGTCTGCCGAATTTTTTTCAAAATTAAGTCAAAATTATATTGAATTATTGAAAGATGATAAATATTATGATATTACAATTGAAGTTGGTGAAGATCTTAATGTAAAAATCTTTCGTGCTCATATGAATATTTTGTGTTATCGTTCTCCATATTTACGACGAGTTTTGGCTTCTAACAAAAAAGAAGATAACATTTTATCTCACATTAGATTACCAAATATATCATCGGAAATTTTTCAAATTATTTTAGAGTAAGTTCTAATTTTATATTATCCATACGATAACTTTGAAGATCAAATTATTAACTTTAAATTTTTTGTAATTCAGATATATATATGGTGGTATTATTTCTTTAAATGAACAGAATACTTCAGACATCCTAAATGCTTTGTTGGCTGCAGATGAGCTTTGTCTTCAGGAACTAGTTGATTATTTACAAATATATTTAATTGAAAATAAATCCGAGTGGATGAAAGAAAATTTTGAATTTACTCAACGAATCAGCTCACAATCTAATAATTTAGTAGAGCTTCAAAAATTTTGTGCAGATTTTGTTGCTAAGTCTCCTGAAAGGATATTTAAGTCGCCTCATTTTACTTCACTTTCTGAAGAATTTTTGGTTTCACTCATTAAGAGGGATGATATACAAATGAAAGAAGTTGAAATTTGGGAACATGTATTAAAATGGGGTCTTGCACAAAATCCTTCTTTCGTTGCAGATCCTAATGTTTGGTTAGATAATGATTTTAAAATAATGGAGAACACTCTGCAACATTGCCTACCGTTTGTTAGACTTTTTAGTTTATCATCCAAAGAATTTTCAGATAAAGTTAGACCATATCAAAAGCTTTTTAAACGTCAATCTTATGAAGATCTATTAAGTTCTTATTTGGATCCTTATTATGAACCAGGTGACAGTATCTCACTCCCTAGAAATATTGAAATAGATGGAATTATTGATTCAAAAATTGTTAATTTAAATATCGTTTCAATTATTTCAAGATGGATTGATAAAGTAGATGCTAATTGTAACTTTTCTTATTTAAGAGAATTATATTTACCATACAAATTTCAATTATTGATAAGAGGAAGTCGGGATGGATTTACTCCTAGAAACTTTCATACTTTATGTGATAATAAACATAATACAGTTACATTTATTAAATTAAAGGATTCAGAAGAAATTCTTGGTGGATACAATCCAATAATATGGATGAAATTTGATTCATGGGGTAAAACTCAAAATAGTTTTATTTTTTCTTTTAAAAATAAAATAATTTAAAGGATGCAATTTTGAGTATTGTGAAAGATACAAATGGCGCGTTGAATTATCATAACGAACATGGTCCATGCTTTGGCAAAGACCTTTTAATATATACATATGAAGATTCTGCTGATATAGATTTTGATCTTACAGAAGTTTTTACTGATGAATATTACGAAAAAAGTATAAGAGAAGAAGGCGAATTTCTGATGGAAGATTACGAAATCTTTCAAATTATAAAAAATAAATAGTATTTTTTTTTCTTATTTTGTTTTTTCGTATCTATGTAATATGTAATTTTTATTAACTTTTCCTGGAATAAGCAATAAAAATGAAACGTGGCATATTGTAAAATAAAATTATAAACCATATTTATTTTTTTTTTTTTCATTCTTATATTTACTATTCAAATTATTCAAATTTATCATTTGAACATTAGCAAGTACTTATGACGATTATGACGTATAAATGCACATCAATATTTAATTTAGCTATTTTTGAAATAATTATATTACAAATGGAGCAATTTATCGCCAATATTTTGATCGATTTTTTTTTTACTTTTAAAATAATTATAAATTATGTCTGCCGAATTTTTTTCGAAATTAATTCAAAATTATGTTGAATTATTGGAAGATGATGAATATTATGATATTACAATTGAAGTTGGTGAAGATCCTAATGTAAAAATATTTCGTGCTCATATGAATATTTTATGTTATCGTTCTTCATATTTTCGACGGGTTATAGCTTCTAATAAAAAGAAGGACAACGTTTTAGCTCATATTAAATTTCCAAATATGTCACCGGAAATCTTTCAAATTATCTTGAGGTAATTAATTTATAATGTACATTAATTTATCATTATTTATATTTTATTAACTGGATTTGTGATATAGGTATATTTATGGTGGTATTCTTTCGTTAGATGAGCAAGAAACTTCAGATTTTCTTAAAGTATTGGCTGCTGCGGATGAGCTTCAACTCCAAGAACTAGTTGATTATTTACAAAAATATTTAATTGAAAATAAGTCCGAATGGATGGAAGAAAATTTTGAATTTACTCAACGAATCAGCTTACAATCTAATAATTTTGTGGAGCTTCAACAATTTTGTGCAAATTTTATTGCTAAATCACCTGAAAAAATATTTAAATCACATTACTTCACTTCGATTTCTGAAAAATTTTTAGTTTCACTCATTAAGAGAGATGATTTACAAATGAAAGAAATTGAAGTATGGGAACATGTATTAAAATGGGGTCTCGCACAAAATTCAACTCTCATTTCAGATCCAGATACTTGGTCAAATGATGATATTAAAACGTTGAAAAATACTCTACAACATTTTTTACCTTTGATGAGACTTTATAGTTTATCATCAAAAGAATTCTCACAAAAAGTTCGTCCATATAAAAAACTCTTAAATAAACAACTATATGAGGATTTATTAAATTTTTACTTAGATTCTGATCGTGAACCAACTGAAAACATTTCATTGCCTAGAAGTATTGGAATTGATGGAATTTTTGATTCGGAAATTGTTAATTTAAATATTGTTTCAATTATTTCAAGATGGATTGATAAAGTTGATGTTAATTATAAATTTTCTCATTTAAGAGAATTATATTTACCGTATAAATTTCAATTATTGATAAGAGGAAGGATGAGTTTACTCCTAAAAAGTTTCATACTTTATGTGATAATAAATGCCATACTGTTACCTTTATAAAAGTAAAGGATTCAGAAGAAATTCTAGGTGGATATAACCCTTTAAAATGGGAATCTTCTAGAACTTGGGGTAAAACCAATGCTAGTTTTATATTTTCTTTTAAAAATAAGAATAATTTTAAGGATGCAATATTGAGTATTATAAAAGATACAAACAACGCATTGAATTATCATTCCATATTTGGTCCATGTTTTGGCAAAGATCTTTTAATGTATACGTCTACAGGTTCAGCTGATATGGATATTGATGTGACAAAAATTTATAATGAACAAAATTATTACGAAAAAAGTATAAGAGAAGGAGGAAATTTTCCAATGGAAGATTATGAAATCTTTCAAATTATAAAAGATAAATAGTATTTTTTTTTTCTTTCTTATTTGTTTCTTCGTATCTATGCAATATGTAATTTTTTTTAATAAACACTTTCCTGAAATAGTCAATAAAATGAAACATGACATATTATGAAATAAAATTATAAACCTTTTTCACTTTTTCATTTTTCAATACCATATCATTGCTTATATTTAATATTCAAATTATTCAAATTTATCATTATTTATAAATGAGAACCAGCTACAGTCAAGTTATGACGTAGTAAATGCACATCAATATTTAATTTAACCATTTTTGAAATAATTATATATTAGTTCAACACCCAATATTTAATTTGATCGTCTTTTTCTTATTTTTAAAATTATAAAATATGTCCGCCGAATTTTTTTCAAAATTAAGTCAAAATTATGTTGAATTATTGGAAGATAATGAATATTATGATATTACAATTGAAGTTGGTGAGGACCCTAATGTAAAAATATTTCGTGCTCATATGAATATTTTATGTTATCGTTCTCCATATTTTCGGCGGGTTATGGCTTCTAATAAAAAGAAGGACAACGGTTTAGCTCATATTAAATTTCCAAATATATCACCGGAAATCTTTCAAATTATTTTGAGGTATTTTATAATCTTTTATAACATACATTTAAATATTTATATTTTATTAACCGGATTTTTGATATAGATATATTTATGGCGGTACTCTTTCGTTAAATGAGCAAGAAACTTCAGATTTTCTTAAAGTATTGGCTGTTGCGGATGAACTTCGTCTCCAAGAACTAGTTGATTATTTACAAAAATATTTAATTGAAAATAAGTCCGAATGGATGGAAGAAAATTTTGAATTTACTCAACGAATCAGCTTACAATCTAATAATCTGGTGGAGCTTCAACAATTTTGTGTAGATTTTATTGCTAAATCACCTGAAAAAATATTTAAAACACTTTATTTCACTTCGATTTCTGAAAATTTTTTAATTTCACTTATTAAGAGAGATGATTTACAAATGAAAGAAATTGAAATATGGGAGCATGTATTAAAATGGGGACTTGCACAAAATCCCACTCTCGTTACAGATCCTAATGTTTGGTCAGATGATGATATTAAGACGTTGAAAAATACTCTACTACATTGTTTACCTTTGGTGAGATTTTTTAGTTTATCATCAAAAGAATATTCACAAAAAGTTCGTCCATATAAAAAACTCTTAAATAAACAATTATATGAGGATTTATTAAATTCTTACTTAGATTCTGATCGTGAACCAACTGAAAACATTTCATTGCCTAGAAATATTGGAAATATTGGAAATATTGGAATTATTGATTCAAAAATTGTTAATTTAAATGTTGTTTCAATTATTTCAAGATGGATTAATAAAATTGATGTTAATCATAAATTTTCTTATTTAAGAGAATTATATTTACCATATAAATTTCAATTATTGATAAGAGGAAGCCGAGATGGGTTTACTCCTAAAAAGTTTCATACTTTATGTGATAATAAACATAATACTGTAACCCTATAAAAAATTTTTATCCGAATATTTCCATTATTTCTCCGTGTCTTCCGTAAAAATTCCGTGAAAATGATACATTCACGGATATCCGTGTTAGCGAGATGAAAATTTCCATGATTTAAGGCTATTAATTCCATGAAAATGATACATTCACGGAAAAAACATGGAAAGATAAAACACGGATCAGATTTTTTACAGGGTAACTTTTATAAAAGTAAAGGATTCAGAAGAAATTCTTGGTGGATATAATCCAATAATATGGTCGAATTCTAATTCTTGGGGTAAAACTAAAACTAGTTTTATTTTTTCCTTTAAAAATAAGAATAATTTCAAAGCTGCAATTTTGAGTATTGTAAAAAGTACAAATAACGCGTTGAATTATCATCCTGGTCATGGCCCATGCTTTGGCAACGACCTTTTAATATATACATCTGACGAATCTGAAGATTCGGCTGATATGGATTTTGATGGGGCGGAGGTTTATGATGGAGCAGAATGTTATGAAAATAGTATAAGAGAAAAAGGTAAATTTCCAATGGAAGATTATGAAGTATTTCAAATTATAGAGTAATTGGTATATTTATTTTGCAATAGCAAATTTGTAAAATAATAACCAGGATGATATTATATATGCTTACTTAGTCAATGAACCAAACATTAGTCATTATTAATAAATTTTTTATGATTTTATTAATGATGAATATTGTAAAAATTCTCGTGAATATTCCCAATAAAATGTGTTATAACAGAGGAAGATTTTACTGTTTCAGCATAAATCCAAATCAGTTATTATTTGAGAATTTTTTATGATTAGGCCATTCCAACTAGATTGTTTGTTTAATGTACCCTTATATTTTTTTAAATTTTGATAATGTATAACATGTACATGCATGTTTAAAATATCCATTTAAATTATAAATTTTCTGAAGTTTCCAAAATTTATTTCATTTAGTTTGTTTAATGAAAACCCCCTCCCCCTCAAACTTTCAGAAATCTGGACGTTGAACAAACAGAACAGTCCTATTAATAAAAATTTACGGGTGTTTCAACACGTATCACGTGACCATATAAAAAAAAAATTAATACAGAATATTAATTTAGGTGACTTGTAAAGTTGTTGTAATACATCCGTGACTTCAGGTAATTCTTTGTTATTATATTCACCGTTACATAAATATAAATTACATAAATATAATAATGAGAATTCGGTTTGAGTTTTTCATTTGCGCAGTCGTCGAGGACCCAGAAATATATATACAGGGGTAGGGTACACAGATGCGTCGCCATCATAGTGGAATTAGACGGAGTAAAGTTTTGATTAGCGTACAATTTAAGAATTTTTCATCCATAGTTAGGCCATCAAGATTGCGTATTTTTATCAAAATTTTTATATGTAAAAAATTAGTTTGCGTATTTTTGGCCTAAATTTGGCTAATCTTATATATATAATATATTCACTGTACGTTAGTAATATTTAGTATTAAATGAAAGAAATTTCTAAGGGTTAAAAAGTGAAATTTTAGAAAATTATTATTGAAAAAATGGTAAATTAGAATAAATTCTATCTTTTCACATTAGTATTTGGTTTATAAATAATATAGAAGTCATAATAAAATAATTAATAACTTAATACCTGAAATTTTATTTGCATGATTTTCAATATCAGGTGTATCAGGTGTCAATTATGCGTACTAGTACTCATATAAAAAGTCTCTGCGTACAGCTCATAGTAAAAAAAATTTTCGCCACCTGACCCTTATATATATATTTCTGGGTCCTAGTCGTCGTGTTGGAATTTTCCTATGAAATAAGGAGCGTTAATGACTGTCAAACGTAGCCGCAAATATATTGTATTTAATTTTATTTTTAATATATAGACAAAACCGGAACCTTAGCTATCTACTGTAAGCAGTACGAATTACAAAAACGAAACACGCTAAAATAAAACTAAGTTGTTTAACCCCAAGGAACTGGATAGGAGCCGCTCTGCCAAATTATTCTAGGAACCCTAGGCGTAGCCGGATTAACCACCAAAACCAGACTGATATTGTATTTAAGACGTTTATTGTTTAGCGAAAGTAAATCAATTTTATCACGTGACAATTTTTGTTCCACGCTGCTTATAGACTTGTGCTAATTTGCTAATTTGCATAAATACACATCAATATTTAATTTAACTATTTTTGAAGTAATTATATATCACAAAATGGCAAAATGGCTAGTATTTAATTTTGATCGCCTTTTCCTCATTTTTTTTTTTATTTTTAAAATTATAAATTATGTCTGCCGAATTTTTCTCAAAATTAAGTCAAAATTATATTGAATTATTGAAAGATGATGAATATTATGATATTACAATTGAAGTTGGTGAAGATCCTAATGTAAAAATATTTCGTGCTCATATGAATATTTTATGTTATCGTTCTTCATATTTTCGGCGAGCTTTAGCTTCTAATAAAAAGAAGGACAACGTTTTAGCTCATATTAAATTTCCAAATATATCACCGGAAATCTTTCAAATTATTTTGAGGTATTTTATAATTTTTATATAAAATGCATTTAAAGCATTTTTTTTTTAATATTTATATTTTATTAACTGGATTTGTGATATAGGTATATTTATGGTGGTATTCTTTCGTTAAATGAACAAAAAACTTCAGATTTTCTTAAAGTTTTGGCTGCTGCGGATGAGCTTCGACTCCAAGAACTAGTTGATCATTTACAAAAATATTTAATTGAAAATAAGTCTGAATGGATGGAAGAAAATTTTGAATTTACTCAACGAATCAGCTTACAATCTAATAATTTTGTGGAGCTTCAACAATTTTGTGCAAATTTTATTGCTAAATCACCTGAACAAATATTTAAATCACTTACTTCGATTTCTGAAAAATTTTTAATTTCACTTATTAAGAGAGATGATTTACAAATGAAAGAAATTGAAGTATGGGAGCATGTATTAAAATGGGGACTTGCACAAAATCCTACTCTCGTTTCAGATCCTAATGTTTGGTCAGATGATGATTTTAAAACAATGGAAAATACCTTGCAACATTGTCTACCTCACGTTAGACTTTTTAGTTTATCATCAAAAGAATTCTCACAAAAAGTTCGTCCATATAAAAAACTCTTAAATAAACAATTATATGAGGATTTATTAAATTCTTACTTAGATTCTGATCGTGAACCAACTGAAAACATTTCATTGCCTAGAAGTATTGAAATTGATGGAATTATTGATTCAAAAATTGTTAATTTAAATATTGTTTCGATAATTTCAAGATGGATTGATAAAATAGATGTTAATTATAAAATTTCTCATTTAAGAGAATTATATTTACCATACAAATTTCGATTATTAATAAGAGGAAGTCGGGATGGATTTACTCCTAGAAAATTTCATACTTTATGTGATAATAAGCATAATACAGTTACATTTATTAAAGTAAGGGAATCAGAAGAAATTCTTGGCGGATACAATCCAATAATATGGATGAATTCTAATTCTTGGGGTAAAACTCAAAATAGTTTTATTTTTTCTTTTAAAAATAGAAATAATTTTAAAGATGCAATTTTGAGTATTGTAAAAGATACAAACAACGCGTTGAATTATCATACCGAACATGGTCCATGCTTTGGCAAAGAACTTTTGATATATACATCTGAAGATTCTGCTGATATAGATTTTGATAAGACAATCTGTCATGAACAAAAATTCTATGAAAAAAGCATAAGAAAAAAAGGTGAATTTCCATTGGAGGATTATGAGGTATTTCAAATTATAAAATAATTTGGGATTTGTATTCGTGTTTTCTCTTTAATATTGTAAATATTTCATATTTATAATTATTAGTACTTGATTTCTAAAAAATTTTTGATTTGGTAGCAAAACATTAAATTGCAATAATAAGTTTATAAAATAATAATCAGGTTATTGTACAGTATATACTTTGAAATCCAATAAATTAAAGGATAAACTTCTATAATTTTAGCTAACCATTAAAATTATAAAAATATTGTGTATTTAAAGCCATAGTTTAGATTCAAACTAGTTATAATATTCGAGAATTTTTTTCGTTAATATTTAATGATAAAACAATACATGCAACATTATTATAATTCAGTCTTGAATTGAGCTAAAATTATAAGCAAACGTCTAACGCTAACGGGGAGCTCCTGACTAATGATTAATATATATATTTATCGCAAATTACATAATAAATTGTTCATTTTTTTGGGAAAACTTGATTTGTTACTATGAGGTTAAGCAATATCACATTATCCAACACGTGACAAGATATAATGCTGACCTCAGATCTGCAAAGAATGATTTTTTCGTTTAAATAAAAAAAAATGATTTTTTTTCATTTATTTAATAAAAAAAATTACTTGTTTTTAGTTTTCATTTTTAATAAAAAAAAAGAATGATTTTTTATGAAAAATCAGTTGTGTTTCATTTTTAATAAAAAAAATGATTTTTTTTCGTTTTTAATAAAAAGAACAACTTCTTATTAATTAATAAAAAAATTTGTTTGTTCCTTTTTAATAAAAAAAGGACGATTTTTTATGAAAAATTCAGGTGTTTCACTTTTTAATGAAAAAAAGACATTTTTATTAATTAATGACTGTGTCACCACCAGATACGATTTTTATACATATTTTAAAAGTACAACAATTTATGCAGGGCATAGTGAAAAAGAAATTGTTTGTTTGATTGATGATGATGATTTAGCGAGTGTAATCTGGACTCAAGGGTTCAAGGCGCTCCCAATCGTCGTGGACGCATGTAAGTCTTGTTCTATTTTTTGAGAATAACGCGTAAAATGTCTAACAAAGATTGTTTTTGGTGTTTATAGTACAACAGCCATTCTCATCATTACATTGATCTGCCCAGGTTCGATGGAGGGTCCGCTGATGTTGCCAATTACGAAAAGGTATTAGAGCAAATTTAGCGATAAAGCATAAGACCTGTATTCATATCACTAGCGCAAACGAAGCAACACGACATGAGTTTATTTCATCCGTTTTCATTGCGTTTCTTGTTATGATGGTGAAGTGGGTATGCCAAGAATATAAGTCTTCTGGAAGTCATGGGAAAGGGCCAGTGGATTGGGTTATCAAGATTGGTGATACAATTGTTGTTATCGAGGCTAAAAGGGAGGATATTAACCAGAGGTTAGTCAGAATGCAATCCAGTTACACCAACGTGATAAAAGAAATGTACATATAATGAGCTTTGCATGAGATGGTATCGTTTCAACAGGGTTGACTGGGTCATAATTAGTTAGTCACTACTGTACTGGCGATTGCAATGATATCGAAATGTCAAGGTATTATTGAGTTCACAAACACCATTTACTTTTCCCATTAATGAGAGTGTGTTTGACAGAAGTCTCACGCTTGAGAAACTCAAGAACTTGGTCGTTGATGTATCCGGCTTCATAATAGACCAACAAAATACCATCATGCTAATGGAACTAAGATAAGGAAATAAATGATTTAATTCCAAAAGAACCTGCCAACGTACCAGACTCAGTTATAGCTCAACTCAAACAGTGTAAGCCTGATTGCAAAATAAATAATACTAGCTCCAAGTTGTTAGAGGACAGAGATTTGGACGCTTTTTTGGATGAAGTACAGAAGAAAAAGGTTATTACTGATGAAATGAGGCAAATGAAGCAGAGTAAAAAGCTTAGAGAAGATGATTCCCAGAAGAATTTGGATTCAGGGTGCTCATAGCTGGTAGCTTTTTCTACCTCTTCTCAGGAATTTGTTATTCCTTTGAATGAAGAAAATGAAAAGAGACCAATTTCTGTTGAATCAGAGTAAACAGATGAGGAGCAACTGAAGGCTTGAGGTAGGAATTATCCGCTTGCACTAAAGTCAGTGATAGCAAGATTGATAAGATGTTTGATATTCAGATTTTCGAACTCTCTTTAGAAGCAATTCTTACGGGATCTAGTGAAGTTACGGCAAATATAGTTCGTCTGTTTAGGTAGCAATCAAGGCCAAACAAAAGGAAATCTTATGCTAGTATTGTTATTATAAGATGTACGAGGATCGAATTGGAGATGTCAAATTTGTAAACAACATCGATGACCAATCAGCAAGGACATTGGTGTACAATGAGATCAAAGCCACATTACTGATGTAAAACTTGCGCAAGAAAGCGTCCAGAAAAAAAAATCTACACACTATTCATGGGAATAAGAATAGATAAGATCTAAGCAATTATAATGCAAGCGCGATTTCAAGCTTGACTGAGGCTCGGATTCAATTGCTTCAAGTTTTCTACGGACAACATAGATGAATGCCAAAAAGTGATCGACGTGACAAATTGTCACGCGCACATGACCGAATCTTCTGAGGTAAGCGTCTCAACCACATCTATTCCTTTAACCATATCCCCAATTCTTCAGGTAATTCCTCTGTAATCAGTCCAATTAATTCGTCACGAATAAACGATCAAAACCTCAAATACCTAGTAGTGTTCATGTTTTCGTCAAGAAATCAAGAGCTCCTCCTAAGTTCTCCTCTCTGCAAGAATCTATCAAAAAAGATGCGTAAAGAGGTTATTAATTTGGTGATAATCGACTTAATGTGCCCTACTTAGAACTAAACTTTTTGCATAGACAAGGATGGCGAGCATCAAATGGATTACTACACGATCTTTGGTTTACCCTTACGTTGCTTCGCAAAAATCTGTACTATGATTTGCACCAAAAAATATTTGTATTTGGACGGAAAATGGTGGATCGATGGTCAAGGCAGTAAAAGATATTACAGTATTTGAAAATACGATAATATCAAAGATCCCGGAATTCCACTTGATAAGGTATTAGAAGCGTATTCTGAGAACTTTGATCTAAATCGGCCTATTCCTTGGAGTCATGCTCTTATGTTCCAATAACAGTAGAGGCGTGAAATTCTTGACTAAGTGTAACATAGGAGATATGTGACGTAATATTTGTATAAATTACATGCGCATAACCTTTCGGCTAATATTTTTTTCTGCTATTCCAGTACTTTTTGACTTTACAAAGATAAGTTGAGTTATAGGAATGTGTATGCTAATTGCCGAAATTTGTAAGAAGCATTAACGCAATGAAGAAATGCAGTCATTAAATGGAGATCGCGGTAATTATTTGCACATAAAAACAGCAAAGACGTTCAAAATTTACTGAACACAACTTTAATCCAATTTACTGAAGCAAACCTCCCATTATTTTTCTCTTCAACATTAGGAATCTCGCGACAATATCGATACAGAATTTACTACTGAACTTCGCAACGTGATAAAGACATCATTTCCGTTAACATTGAGGCATTCACTGCGGACACGTACAGTATATTACAAGGAATGTATCGAAAAAAATTTTCTACTTACACAACAAAACAAACTGTCCCATCGCTATGTGCTGCAACCGTTAAGCCCGTGGTCTCCGAACGAACATTTTCTATATCTCCTCAATCAAGTACTTCATCGATAGTTGGAAGAATGAGGCAATCAATTTCAGATGAATTCACCAATCCAAATAATCAGTCAGTGGAAGCTTTCTCCAAAAGTCAAAGGAAAGGCTTAGGATGCCACTGCCCCCCGAACCTGTGGCAACGACCATACAATGACCCGTCATACCAGTCTACCAATGAATCACATCTAATCGGGCATCTTTTCCAATAATCTATTCAGCCTATCGCTATAATAATCCTCCTATATAAAGTATTTGACGTATTGATGTGCATATTTGGCGTGCATATTTGCATTGCGTCAATAAGATTTATGATTTGTTCAGTGAGTTGAGAGATAGGATCAAGCGAATTCAGCATTTTGACAAGTTGATATTTACTGCGCCACAAATCATATGACGTTGTGATATGATAGCACAACATGATGTTAGAAATTCTCTGTTATGATGTAGTTTTTTTCTTTTATACTCTAGAATATAAATATCAATAAAGTTTCGCCCACAAATTGTGCTTTATTTTAACATGTTTGCGCGAGTATGTGCGTGTTATACATCAATAAAAATTAAATATTTATCAAAACGAATAAACAATTAAATTGCATAATTTTTTACTAGTTTTTATTTATTTATTTTTTAATTTGTCTTTAAAACTTCTTGATTAAACGAGAAAAGCCAAATTTAATCATTAAATTTGTTCAATTTGTTCGTGATGCGACACGTATATAAATAATAAATAAAGTCGTGTTTATGTGGCGTTTTTTTGTGGCACAGCAGGTTCCAACTACAAATGATTAGGATCCGCGTACTCTTTGGTGGCATCACTTATTTCACTTGCAATCTCTAAGCACCATATAATGACAGCTGATTTAAAAAATAGAGATTGCCTCTACAAAAAAATTAAAAAAAAAAAATTAAAATATGAAATGAAATTCAATCTATTTTTTGTTCTCTTGGCTACCTTTATTACCATTGCTTTAATTCATCCATCAGCCGGAAGTGAATGTAAATTCCCTTGTTGCAAGAATGATGCTGATTGCGGTTCCGGTCGTTTCTGTAGTATTCGAACATTTTGTTCTCCTGGTTGTGGTAGATGCATAGGCGGAAAGTAAAGGTTGGTGATTTTTGTAATGTTTATACATATTAATAGTTATTTACTGTCTTGTATTTTTTAACTCAGTGTATTTGGCGAATAAAGAAATGATAGTGAGACGACTTTTTATGTGTAATATTGTAAAGCATGACGCATATTAATTAATAAAGTTTTTACCAGCAAATCCTATATATCGGAATTATGCTGGTGGTATGACGTATATATATATATTGTGTTAAATGATCACTTGCTAATACATTGTACTACGTTGCTTCGTAATTATACTGTACTCTAGAATTTCTAGCATTCAGACTGTGCATCGTGGTTACGGAAACGCACTCATAAATTCGCAACACATCAATACAATTTTTTTCTCGCTCAACTGCACATAATCTACCTACGGCCCATTGACAGCTCATAAATTTGAATCCTATAGTATAACTTGATAAAGAATCGCTATAATCGTATAAAAATTTTTTATGGATGTGCTCCGATTTTTACCTAGTTTCTGTCTTCCGAGAATGTTCCGAGGATGTTAGCAAGAAAACGGCCTAAGATTTGATGCTTTGCTATTTCCATTTCGGGAAGGTATTAAAGGATTGTTACGATTTCTACCGAGGATCTCATCTGGTTATTAATGACGAGGTTAGAAAACAGATTCCCGAACCAGTCAGTGAAAGCTTGCTCCGAAAGACAAAGGAAAGGGCCTAGAAGATTTATGATTTATTCAGTAAGTTGTGAATTGATAGATAGGATCAAACGAATTCAGACCTTTATAGCAATAACATTAATAGTAGTATTTCTTAGATTACGTTTTGGCAAAGATATTTACCGCGCAACAAGTCATATGACGTTGTGATATGATAGAGTAGCTATGATGTACTGTAGTTTTCTGTACTCTCGAATATAAAATATCAATAAAGTTTCGCCCACAGGTTGGGCTTTATTTTTAACATGTTTACGTGAGTGTGTACGTGTTATACATCAATAAAAATTTCGCCACCTTAAATATTTATCAAAACGAACAAACAATTAATTACATTTACTTTTTAATTTATCTTTAAAACTTCTTGAATGAACGAGAAAAACCAAATTTAATGATTAAATTTGTTCGTGATGCGACACGTATATAAATAATAAATAAAGTCGTGTTTTATGTGGCTTTCTTTGTGGCACAGCAAGCTCCAACTCTCGTCAAGAACAAATGATTAGGATCCGCGTACTCCTTTACTCTTTGATGGCATCACTTATTTCACTTGCAATCTCTAAGCACCATATAATGACAGTTGTGGTTAGCCAAGCATAAAGCCTCTAACCGATTTATACTGTATAAATATGCTCTTGAGCCACACGATTTGAAAAATAGAGATTGCCTCTACAAAAAAAATAAAAAAAGTAAAATAAAATGAAATTTAATCTATTTTTTGTTATCTTGACCACCTTTATTACCATTGCTTTAATTCATCCATCAGCGGGAAATAAATGTAAATTCCCTTGTTGCAAGAATAAAGCTGATTGCGGTCTCGGTTATTTCTGTAGTATTCGAACATTTTGTACTCCTGATTGTGGTAGATGCATACACATACGTTAAAGGTTGGAGATTTTTGTAATTTTAATACGTACTATTAGCTTTTTAATGATTAATTAGCTATTTACTGTCTTATATTTTTCAATTCAGTATATTTGGCGAATAAATAAATGATAGGGAGGCGATTTTTATATGTGGTATTGTAAAGCATGACGCATATTAATTAATAAAGTTTTTGCTAGTAAACCTATATATCGGACTAACTAATGTACATTATACTATATTCTGGTGGTATGACGTGAAATGATTACTTGCTAAATAAACACATTATCGGTCCAGTAACAACCCATATAAATTTGAATCCTAGTATAAACTTGATAAAGAATCTCTATAATTCGTTAAATGTATTCCGATTTTTATCTTCTGATTTTCATTATTCCTTTTTGATCCGAAAATCGATAATTTTCCGGAATAGTACTTGTAGATATTACCCAGTAAATATTATGAATGAAACCGGAATAATTAAAAAAAATAAAATAAAATAAAAATGATCGTAAACATGATTTCACTAAAATCACGCCAAACAATTTTGGAAACTAAATTATACTAACTTGAAATCGCAAGATCTGGTAGTAGGGCTGTATCAAATTGGTTAAGTAGATTTTTTTTTTTCAGATTATTTAATTTAAATACGTTAAAAAAATCAATTTATCCCCAAAAAATACTTCCGGAAGATTAGAATTTTCGGGATTTATTCTAGCCAATTAAATTCAAGATAATCGATCATAACTCCAATTAGCTGAGTATGAATTATTTTTTGCCTTAGGTTTAGTCTTATTGTTTTAAACAGACCCTATAAAAAAATTGGATACGTTTTTTATAAAGTTTTTATACGATTTTTTTTCCTTAGAAATAACGTATCATAATAGGATACGGAAAAATGCACAATTCCGTATCACTAAAAATATGGTTTGGATACAGAATTTGCACGGGATTTATATGGAATTTACATGATTTGATCATTGATTTTATCACGAAATTTATACGATTTGGTCACTGAATTTACTATTTGTATTACAGTTTACTATAATTGTATTTACATAAATCTAATTTTACTTTATTAAATTAAATAAAAAATAAAAAATAAACAAAGTACAAATACATTATGAAAATTCCCTCCTTATTAAAACCACCTATTGCAACCAAAATTATCTATAAGTTCACGTTCATTTGGAGTCAAACAACCATGAAAGAACAATAAAAAAAGATTGGAAACAAAACCCCCCTCATATAGTATCTGCAATCGTCCAAGTCACCAAAGGTCAGCATTCCTACAAAAAAAGAAAGAGAACTCCAGAATGTCTGACCTACATAAAAGAAAAGAATTATGAGGCGTCTAATGAAAAAGAAACCAAAACAACAAAATAAATCCAAAACTGACCTATAAAAAAAGAAGACTCTGAAGCAACAAAACTGAAACAACCTACAAAAAGAAAAGAATCTAAACCCAACTTACAAAAAAACAAGAAAATTGAACTGACCTAAAAAAAGAAAAAAATCCTGAATCATCCTACAAAAAGAAAAGGACTCCAAAATGATCTACAAAAAAGAAAAAAGAAACTGAATATTCTCACAAAAAAAAATCAGCTGGCCTATGAAATAAAAAAAGGGATAAATATGAAAGGGGAATAAAGAATAAATCAAAAAAAATATTTTTTTAAAAAGAGAGGGAAAGTTAAAAAAAATTTTTTTTTTAAAGGGAGGACGTCAAAGTTAGAAAAATAAAAAATTTTTTATAAAGAGGAAATAGAAATAGAAAGAAGAAAATTTTTTTATAAAAAAAGAAGAGTGGGAATAAAAGAAAAAATTTTTTTTTAAGGGAGTGACGAAAAAAATTTTTTTTTCAAAGGAAGAGTGACGAAAAAAAAAATTATTTTTAAAAGGGGGTGACGAAGAAAGAAGAAAAATTTAGAAAAAATAACAAAAATAAGACAAGAGAAAGAGAAAGGAAAGGAAAGACAGAAAGGAAAAATCGGAAGATCAAACTCATCAAAAGTAAGGGTTTATATAAAAAACAAAAAACGTATCATAACAATAAACAATCATGTGATTTCGTGTTATGATACGGATTTTTGTAAATTATCTTCTAAAAATATTAAGTTTAAAAATTCCGTATACATTCCGCATGATTAATTTTTTCCGTATACATTTCTTATACATTAGTTTTTTTAAAAATGTTCAAAAATGAATTGCTTATTAAATATACGGAATTTGTATACGGAATCTATAGAAACGTACAAAAAATGTATACAAAACGTATCCTTTCCGTATACATATTTCTTATAGGGAGAGGGAACCGGTTGATTATTACTAATCAATCGAAATTTATCGAGCTCGTCCAAAATTTATTTTTATTATTTCATGTTTTTATTATTTTTATTTATTAATAACAAATTATTAATAAATTATAAATGAAACACTAAAATTTTTTATTCATTAATAAATAGAATCTTTACAAATTGATATTTCAGTTCTCAATTGAATGTTAATTAAAATGTAGACTTTTTTAATCAATACGATTAACGTGATTAATTTTGTTTTCTTTTTTATCCGTGACATTTATTTGTTTTTATTAGGTTCAAATAACGAATTTAATAGTTCATAAAATGGGTTGACAAAAGTCAAATTCTCCAATATTATCATTGTTATGTATTTATTTATAGCATAATACTTTGAAAACTTTTATTTTTCAGTATTGAACTAAAAAACTGAAGATAGAAAAAGTAATTAAAAAATTTTTTTTTGGTTTAAAAAAAAAATAATGAAAAAAAAATAATTATAAATAAAAAATCAGAAAAAGTGTTCACTGTAGCATTGATCCAAATTGGTATCAAAGAAAAATACGATTTAAAAAAAACTGGAAGAATAAAAATCAAAAATTCAACAATAAATTAAGAAAACCAGTTTAAAAAAGATGGAAAAAAGAGAAAGAACCAAAAAAAATTTTTAAATAATTTTGAAAACCGGAAAAATGGGTTTAAAAAACAAAAAAATTTGAAGGGAATGGCCAAAAAAAGAAATATGATTAATAACTTTTTGTAAAAAAAAAAAAATTATTCGATCAAAACTTTAATGGCTGTTGTAACGTGATAGCCAATCAAATGTTTCCAGCCATTATATTTACTTGATTATTTTATAATAAATTTTGTTATATCTTGTAAAGGTAAAAAAATTTTATTTAAAGTAATATAAACAATGTGATTTTGAATTTCTTAATTAAATGAGTTTATAAAAATCATTTTATCTCGGATTTGTATAAAATCATAAATATCAAGCGATATGCATAAAACGGAAATCTTTTAAATAAAGGGTCGAAGAAAGAGGAAATATTATTGTAAATTTATGCTCACGCTATACGATTTAATAAAATTTGTGAATAAAAAACGTGTCAACTTAACTTAATTTTTTAGTGGTTTATGCATTTTTTATTTTATTTTTGTTTTTTAACCAATTTCATTTTTATTATTGTTTCATTAATAAATAATAACTCAACCAAATAACTCAACCAAAGATTTTTTCAACTTTAAACCAAAATTTGTTTTCTTATTTTTATTTATTAATACCAAATTATTATTACTTTAGATTGACTTCGGCTTTGAAACAGATCAATATGGAGTGCTGCGCAGAATGCAGTAAGTCTTTTCTACCAGATTTTCCTATTTTTTTCTTCCTTATTTTCTGATTGAGCAAATTGTGAAGGTAGATAGATCTTAGCATAACGTCGGTCAGTCATTAAAATCATGTATCACGGGCAATACCCTGAACCATTATTTTCGCATGTAACATGGGAAGCGTCTCAAACCTTTGTATTTATTTTTTATCCTTCGGTCTGTATTAATAAAATCGCGCGCACGCGCTCACGTTTAATAAAGCATTAGACTATGCAGTGACGCCAGAGATGGCGAGATGCACTGTTTCAGAATACCGGAGGTAACGGTTAAAACAATGGCCTGATTGGGCAATCTTTATTATATTATATGTTTTACAATATGGTATATAAAAAAAGTGCTAACTTTGAGATCGTGCCGAATTTGAAACTTTGCTACCACATGATCAACATGACCAGGCGCAGCTTACACATGAATTCTTTTACTTTCATAATTAATTTTGCGATAGATGACGTTGAAAAGGTTTATTTGGATGTCAACCACCCGCTCTAATTTATCGTTGCTAATAAAAAAACAGATTATAGAGCTTCCCGCCACCTTCAGTTTTCTTTCGAATCGCACTCTTAATAACTTCTTTCGGGAGCTGACCTCGGATCTCGTCATTGACCTTCTTCTGAACCTCATGCTCCTCCCGTTGCGAGGCAATTATCGGCAGGGCAGTTGTTTTGCCGTGAAAGAAGAAATACTTTTTTATACAGCCCTTATGATACACATGTCCACAAAATAACACGGTAAATGCTTCGAACATTTATCGAGTTCAGTAAAATTCCGTGTCCTTTATAACGATATCGTCACCTAGTTTCTTTAGGATGCTGTAAGCGAGGTTTCGAATGCTGGGTAGAGACACCCTGTAATACCTGGTCTTTGGGAAGCTATAAACAAAAAAAAGACTGTTAATATAGCGCTTTGAATTTCCACAGGAACAAGCGATCACTGGATGGATCTTCATTAGCAATTACGTACTGCATTTCGAATCTCGATGATTAGCTTACACATTCCCCAAATAACTTAGATTTTTTAAAAATGCATATAGGTATGCAATTTGTACTGTATATCGAAAATAAAAATATGTAGTCACTTTGTAAATACTAACTGTGCATTGGAAAATGTAAAAAAATAAATTAGGAGAACAAACTAATGCTTTATTATACGACTTTATTAAGCCTTACAGCTGTTTAAGTATTAATATTACATGTCAATAATTAGAATAAATTTCATGTTATATTAATTACCATTTGTCAACCAAAGACTTCTCCTGTTCAAAGACAAGAGGTAAAAATGATTTGATCGCATTCTCCCTTTTTAAATCTGTCTTTTCGTCAAACAAAGTACTCCTTTGAGTATGAAGTGACCAAGGACGAGCGAAAAGTATTTTAGATAGTCTTTTACCAATTTCATCATCACAACATTTGAAAGACCTGGCGCCTCGAATATAGATAATATGCTTTTTACCTTTTTGAGCAGTATTACTTCGTAATTCCATAGTATCTTTACTCTTCATTTCCGCAGTTCATCATCTAAACCAAAGATCAATATATATACCTAGAACCTTATAGCCGCTCATTTTCTTACCAAAAGCAGTTTGCGGACCTGCTAAAGAAGTAATATCTGTAGTATCATTATAGTTTTTTAACATTCTTATTTTGAATTGAAATGATATCATAACCAGCGGAATATTTGAAAGGAATAATATGATCAATATCATAAAATCCATTGAATGCAGTGTGACGGTGATAGGCTTCCACGACAAGTTCTTTGATAGGAACTTATTCTCCCCGATTCCACATAATCTTATTGATAGCTAACAAAGATGTCCAATGGTTAAAGCTGATTTCTGCATCATGTATTTGCATATCTTTGAGAAACTTGTCAAGACTCTCTATTTCATTACGTAACAAAGACTACAAAAATAATTTCAAAGGAACTTTTTGTAAATATACAGTATAAGAGGTTCTTCAGAAAAATGTTCATTTACAGCATCAGCGTATGCTTTCAAAATATGACGCGATTGGCAAGTTCTCCCCTTTCTCCCGCTTTTACTACCCCACGACTAAACAGTTCCAACAGTGTGTCCAAGCTGTTTTCCCAACCAACCTCAATAATTCCTTTCAGTGCTTCCGATGCAAGAATGGGATCAGATGGATATGTGCAAAGGATACTTGTGCGATCAAGTGAAACTCCTATAGCAGTTGCCATATGAGATGCTATCAGGATATCTACTTCTGCAATTCGAGGGGAAACTTCAAGAGCCAGGGTGCAGGCTGTACATGCAAGGTTGGCAAGATAATCTTTATCGTTTTTGCTAAAATTGCGGATCTTTTGTGAAGCAAGATGAATAAGGTTTATAAGACTAACACCCGATTGAGCAAAAGAACCCCAAAGGGGAATTCCTAGATATGCGGTTCTGTCGGGATTATAGTTCTTATTAGAATTTCCAGCAAGTGATACCAATGCATCCATGGCATTAACATCAAATATGCAGGAAATACTTCAAAATCATGCGATCTGGCAGATACAGTATCTTTTGTTACTGGAGGGAGAAAATTGCCAATCTTCCCGTTTGTGCTGATGAGAATATTAAAGGATCTACTCCACGATATTTTCCGAATTTGTCAGCTCCAATGAACAAAATAGGTCGTATGTTCCCCAAGCAACGTGTGTGCTTCATCAATGCAACAAACTACAGAGATTTCCCTACCAGGGAATAAGTTTATTACGAAATTTTTGTTACTGCAATCTGACGAAAGTTCAACTTGCTCTAACGATTTAAAGATACTATTCCAAAAATCTCTACATTCATTTTATGTTCAGCCTTTGTTTGAATACTCCAAAACTCTTTCTCGTTCCAATTTTTGGCTTTAATTTGTTTGATTGCCAGAGATAAAAGAGTACCAAATTTATTATTATGAATTGCTTCAAAAATTTATTGAATGCAAGGTGTTGAGAGGTATCCGGTACTAGTCTCATTACATTTACAGATATACAGGACGAAGATTTTCTTGGTTCTCAGTCCCCCACGAGCCGTGATTTACTGGAACCGGAACTTTGAACGATTGTTAAATAATGGGCATACGGTTTGTCTGTTTGAGCCATTCACTATGAAATTGTTTTAGCCGTGAGTAGAATTATGTCCAGAGTTGTTCCTTGGTATTTGATTCGAGATGCTTTTTCAACTTGAACTAGTTCAATATTACTCACATCTGTAAAAAATTATGAACACTGATTAATTAGTTGTTTAATAATGCATCAAAAAGGTTTCTACTATTACTTTCTTCTTCTTCCTCATCACTTGGAGAGCCTTCATCATCTAAATTAACAAGTGAGTACATTTTAGAAATTAATGTGTAGGGATTAAAATTTTGAAACAACTATTTTATGCATACCATTTCCTTTGACTGTAACCTCTAATGCATTATTATCTTTCGTATTGCATAATCCAGTGACAAGTTCACTGTCCTCCAAGTTATCACTCCCACTGTGAATATTGACATTTTCTGATATATCAAACCGAGCTTTGATCACCCTTTTCAATCACGTCAGTTAATTTCATTTTTTCCAGAATAGTTTTTGAGAAAGTGTCACGTTCCTCATTATAATGAACTCATATTTCCATATCTATTTTTACAGTTAGATAGAATGTGAGTAAGGAGTATTCAACATTTCGTGATAATACTCGTGTATGGACCACAACAATTAATTACCTTGAAGTTTGATTCCAGCGATACCAGCTATCATACTTCCTATTCCTAATAGGATGATGAAATTAGTATAGATTTGTGAAATCAAAAGATCAAGCCAAGACACGTTATCTCGTGTTGAATAAATATATTATGACCTACTTGCCAGCAACGGGTTGTGCTACGATAACGTGAATGTGTTTTTTGGGCGGGTTTGACGATAAGAAGATGGAAAGAAAAGCACAAGATTATGTAAGTATTCGGTATTATTTGCAAATATGACAGAGAAGGCGAAAAAAAGAACGAATTCCTTCAATTGTATGAAAACGTACCGGTTAATAAACTTCTCAGATATATATCTTTAACGTTATCATTTCCGCATTTGAGGGATTCTTCCAATCAAGTATTTTATCAGGATTATTGGAAATATAAGCTAGCAATTCACCAAAGTCTTTTTCTGTAATTACATAATCCAAGAAAAGGGGTGGAGGTGGACATGTTTTTGTGAAAATAATAGTGTTCAAATAAAGAAAGATTTTTTTTGCACTTTTTTTTGCAGATTGATATATAAGAAATCGATTGTCACACAGACTGATCTGATGATTAGTTAATCAGTTACGGAGGAATCCCAATCAACAAGTCTTCCATGATATGTATTTTCGTCAGCGAAATTTTGGCAAGAGGAAATTAATTTTTTAAAAAAAACGATTTTTTTAAATTAACCCCGGCTGAAAATTTTTAGCTACTACTCGAAAATGGACTACTCCTGTCATTAATTACAGCGTTCAATGTTGTCAGTCCTAAACGAACTAAGAGCTTTAAGTGAACTGTACTAAAATATCGAACATGCGACTTTCGAAGGACTAAAAAGTTCCATTTCCATAGTGGAATGTCACTAACACCTGCACTCGAGATGGAACATTATAAATGATAGTGGAAAATACTTCCCTCAAAACGATCAAGATTTTTGTGAAATGCTTCAGCTGTTCGCAACTACAAGTTTACCGTGATCGTAGAAACTCCATCAAATGCTTCTCAGAGTGGTTGTTCCACAAAAGTGTGTCAGCTTTATGGTATTAGCAGTAATCTGAACTCGACATTGATGTTTTTCCTGTTTTTTCGTATGGTTCTCCAAAATGGAAATTCACATGTAGAATGAATATTATTACTCCCTATTTCAATTGTAATCGCAAAAAAAAGATAATAATCAGAATAATTAGTTCAGAGCGTAGCGAAGGCCGCAACAGCGCCATTATCACCAATATCGGTCGCAACAGCAAATATCAGTCGCAACAGCGCCATAATTACCAATACCGGTCGTAATAGTGCCATCACCAATATGCTTATCGTAGGATCTAGATCTGTAAAAATACCAGTACTGCTAATTCCCATTCGTGATTTATACAACCCCTTTGCGAATGAGTAATTAGTAATTGTGGAGTATTATTTATTTCAGCTAGTATCATAGTTATTTTGGAATTTTTTTTAATATTTTTTTATTTCAAATAAATTTCTTAAATATTTTTTTTATTTTTAAATTATAATTATGATCAAGATCAAGATTTATGGTGACCTGATGGCCGACACAGAGAAATTGGACTTATATAATAGCTAGTTATTTTGCAATTTTTTTTCAAAAGAAAAAATAGAAATAAAAGAAGGGAATTTTTTTTTATTTTTTAATATTTTATATCATATCAATTATAAAGTTCACGATCATAATTAAACTCTGTTTAATAATGCCAGCCTCTAACGTAGTCTAACGTAGGGGTAGATGATGATAACTATACGTAAGGGGTTTTTGACAACACTAACACTTTCCATATGGTAAAAATCCTCAGGTCATAAAATTCAAAGCATAACATGATTGCAACATATAATTTTAATACAGATAATAATACTCATATGACGGTAATTATTATAATCACCTAGCTGAGTTCATATGATTTAGAAAAAATACTCTTTTTAAAAATAATTGAAATAATTGAAAAAAATTTTTTACAAATTTTCTTTATAAAAAAAAATTTTAAATAAATTGTAAATCCGGAGCGAAAAACTAAAATTTGCGATTTCATTGGTTGCGATCACGTGGCGGACAGAGAAATTTACGTGATCATTTTTTTTTTCCATAGGTATGATCGGAATGTCGGGTATTTTAGTGCTATACAAACTTCGAAATAATATAAACTTACAAAGAAAATAGTATTCAAATTACAAGTTTTTAAACTTTTTTAAACGTTTATTTTTTCAAACAATTTTATTGCCGTTAATCATATTACTTTGTAAACCAGTTACAACTTACAACCCGATTAAAAAGAATTTAATTCATTTTCCTTTCTGTTAAGATAAGATACTAATGTGAAATTTTTTCGTGCACATATGAATATTTTGTGTTGGCGTCCTCCATATTTACGAAGGGTTTTGGCTTCAAATAAAAAGAATAGCTGATGTTCTAGCTCATTTTAAATTATCGAATATATCACCTGATATCTTTTAAATTATTTTTAAGATAAAAAAAATTATAAAACATCTTAATGAATATTTACCATAATCTTAAACTGTTTTAAATTTTTAAAAATAATCGGTATATTTATGGCAGTATCCTTTCATTGAATAAACTAGACGCTTCAAGAACTAATCGATTATTTACAAAATTATTTAATTGAAAATGAATCTCAATGGATGGAACAACATTTTGAACTTGTTCACAGACAAGCTTTCAATTTACTTCTCTAACAGTAATTCAACAATTCTGTACGAACTTGATGGCAAAATTTCCATATAAAATATTTAACTCACTTGATTTCACGTCAATTCCTAAAAAATCTTTAGTTCAACTTATTAAAAGTGATTTACAAATGAAAGTTTGGGAACATGTATTAAAATGGGGTATCCTACGGAGAATACTATACAACATTTCTTACCATTTATCAGATTTTTTTGTTTATCATCTATTGAATTCTCACAAAAAGTTCGCCCATATCAAAAATTATTTAAACGTCAATTTATGAAGATTTATTAAGTTCTTATTTGGAACCTAATAATGTATCAACCGAAAACATTTTACTTCCTAGAAATATTAAAGTTAACGATACAAAAATTGTTAATTTAAATATTGTTTCAATTATTTCAAGATGGATCGATAAAGTGGATGTTAATCATATAGTTTCTCATTTAAGAGAATTTTATTTACCATATAAACTTGAATTGTTACTAAGAGGAAGTCGAGATGGATTTACACCTAAAAAATTTCATACTTTATGTGATGATAAATTAAATACTGTCACCTTTATTCAAGATTTTTTTTCTTAGAATAGTTAACACGCAAATTTCGATCTCACAGTGTACACTTGTGAAAAATTTTATAAGTATTTTTTATGTTCTTTGCGGAAATAATAATAGTACGTGCAGGTCGTGCAGCCCTAGATATTATTGATCTGCGAGTTGTTGGTCGAACTTCTAGTATATTATGATAAAAAAAATGAAAAAAAGACAAACAATAAAAAATAAAATAAATATAAATATAAAATGAAAATAAAATAAAAAAATACGAAAACTATGATAACAGAGAAAATTCGATTATCTATGTTAAAGTAGCTTTTTAAAAGGAAACGTGAAATATTTTTTTTTTTTTCTAACATAGTTTTTTATGAAACCTGAAAACTCAAAGGAAGGTCAATGTAAATGTTACTTTTTTTTGTAACACAAACTAATACAATTACGCGTATTCCCTTAGTACTGTACTTTAGAGATTAAAACCACTGTTCTGAGCATACCCTATTTGTATTATATTTTTTTGTAAGTTTCAAGCATCAATAATTTTTTTATATTGAAAACTCATTTTTGTTACGTAAAAATAAAATAATTTGAAATGATTAATCACTTACCCTTCACTAGTAAAAATAGTGTTATATTATTTTTCATTGGATAACTTTTATATCTGATGAAAAAAAAATAATAATAAATTATTGTCTTTGCTACAATGATAGGATAATTTGCAGAAAGAAATTATCATTATTGTATAAAAGATAATATTTACTAATTGCACTTTTAATATATAATACATTCACCAATAAAAAAGTAAAAAAAAAATGTTACCAAGTCAAAAATGTCATTCGAAACCTCCTTTGGCTCCCTAAGGAAATTTGCATCTCCTTTAATAAAGCCTGCAGAATTATTTATACTGCGAAAATTTCAATGAAAAAATAATTGTGTAATTAATTCCTATATCTGTTCTGAGACAAATTCGGTCATCAGTAATAATAAGTGATGTATTGGTAATATATTTTCAGTAGCTTACCATAGTATATTTGCCCGTTAAATCATTAAATCAGTATTATCAGCATTACTATTAACAACACATCCATAATTTACAATGTCTTATTACATTTCCAATAGTGTATATCCGAATGTCAGTTATAAAATAATATAAATAACCTGAACTTGTTATAAATTATCAATAGTATTAATAGTATTCATAAAAATATAAGTCAATAAAAGTTTCAGTCAATAATATCATGCATATGACCGATCTGAAATTATATAAATAAACAAAAAATTTATTTTCAAAAAAAAAAAAAATTTCAAATATAATAAATATAATTATTGTATACTTTGAAAATGTCTTGTAAATCGTCTAAAGTTATTAGTTAAGTGTTCGGCAAATGAAGATTTGAAAGAAAATTAAGGGCAAATAATATAAATAATAATGGACCAATCCAATTGAATGCAATCACAAACACCACCTAAAGCAATAATATTTTTAATCTTAGCAGTAAATGATTCAGTTTATTAATAATTAGTATCTCTAGTATAACCATTAACTAGAAAAAAGAAAAAAGATAAATGCGTGATATGTATTAGTTATTTACTGATCTAGTAGTATATAAATGGGTTATCATCCGAAGGATGATGACCCATTTATATACTAAACTAGGTCAGTAAATAACTTTTTTATCATCCTGGACACGGGCATCTAGTTGATCAGTGATCACTGATCATAAACTATTTTAGACTTTTGTGTATTTGTGTATTTGTCAGCTTGACGAAACTTTTTTTTCTTCTTTCCTTTAGTTTTACACGATTTTCCTCAAAAATGACAAGCAAAACTACATCAAAAGTAAGCAGTAAGCATAACAGGGCTCCCTACGAAAGACCTACACAAGAGGAAATTAAAAAATACCAAAATGCAGCAACACCAGCTGCAACTCAACGTAATACAGAGATGTGGATAAAGAGACTAAAGGAATTTCAAAATGATATTGGATATGTAGAAAATATTGAAGATATTCAATCAAAATCACAACTTTGTAATATACTCATTGAATTTATTATAAAAATGAGACCTGTTAATAAACAATACTATTCTTCAGAATCCATTTATAATTGTGTGTCAGCATTAAATCGATATTTTCAAAATCACTCAGCTATTGCACCATTAGATTTATTCAGTGAACCAGTTTTCAAACCTCTGTTAAACGTTGTGCACTCCAAAATGCGTGAGAATGAACAACTTAACAGTTTGGATATCAAGAAAGGTGCAGATCCACTTACCGAAGATGAACAAAAGCAAATATTATGTCATTCAAGTATGCGTGGTGATAATCCAGAAGGACTGCTACGTAGGGGTTTTTTCTGGATAGCCAATCTTACAGCTGCCCGTGGTGGGAGTCATATTAATATTATGGCTTCTGATTTTCAAAGACGACCTGATGGAGGTTATAATTTTATAATAATACATGAAAAAAATAATCAAGGTAGACAAATCTCCATGTAGAATCTACTAACAGTAAACTGTTCTATAATAATTACTTATTTTTATTTTATGAATAAATAAGGTGGCCTAAATTCGCGTCGTAAAAAAGGCAAAACAAACCAGCCACGAATTTCTATCATACCACCTGATGAATTTGGAACAACTAATGGACCTTGCCATGATATATCAAAATATTTGCGTTTACGACCTGAAAATGCAGAACCCAACTTTTATTTACGGCCCATTAGTGATATTAAAAGTAATCTTCTTTACTGTATATTACTTTTTTTAGTTTATGTTATTTTATAATTAATTACTCATTTAATTCTAGAAATTAATGAAGACCTATGGTATTATCCCCTTCATCTTGGTCGGGATAAGCTAAATCAAATGCTTAAAACAATTGCTACTGAAACTGGAATTGATACTGTTAATAAAAAAATTTCAAATCATTCTACAAGAAAATCCGCTATTCAGAATTTAAATAATCAAGATGTTGATGCACAGCAAATTATGGCATTTTCTGGACATCATTCTTTAGCGGGAGTCAATGCATACAGAATGCCTAATGAAAAGCAGATGATGGAAGTAACAAAAAAAGCTTTTCCAGCACAATCAAATCCTTCTATCGTTGGCAAAAGCAGTACATTGGTAAATATATAAAAAGACATTTTATTTGATAATAGTACAATATTTAATTTTTATTTTTATTATAGAATACAACAAGAAGCTCTGAGTTTACAAGAAATTCTCCTATTTCAATTGAAGTGGTTTCTAAAGGTACGTAAATAATTATTATCTTTTCTATAAATAATTATAAATTGACATTTTACTCATTTGAAAATTTTGATATAGAAGAGCACTGTAAATCGATCATTGGTTTGAAAAGCACTAGTACTAAAGAAATTGAGAGTACAAAAGTAACTAAACGTGATAAATTTAAAACACCTTTTAAAGGGAAATTCAGGTCGCCTCTTATAGATTTAAATAAGAAAGTACCAAGTGATGACTCTCAATCTTCTCAAAATATGACTCTTGATTTGGAGGGAATGAAAGTTCATATCACTAATTGTAATGTAACTATAAATATTAGTAAAAATTGAACGTGAATGTATTAATATGTATTATAATAACAGCAAACCAATAAAAATTAATAAATTGTAACTATTCAATTAAACTATAATTACTATAGCTTATTATACTGGTTAAATAGTTTATAAACGGCGAAAAAAATACTAGATGCCCATTAGTGGCCAGGTGATAAATAATATTCTTAATTTTCAAATTAATTATTTACCAAATATTATTCCTTTTAAAATTGAAATACCAGTGATTGTAAATCTCTGCATTTACCTATTATGAAAAAGAAAAATTATTAATAGTGTGCTAAATTTTTATTTAATCATAAAGAAGACATAGCCAATTCCTCCTTTAGAATTAGCAGACTTTACTAATAACAAAGTAGGATGTTATCTGCTTGAGTTGGTTATCAAGTGAACAAGAGAAATAAAAAAAAAATAAAAAAAAGAAAAAAAAAGAAAAAAAGGGAATAAAAAATATAAAAATAAAAATAAAATAAAAAAGAAAAAGCAGGTAATTTCATAGGAATTACCCACTTTGCTCACCCTTACCCAACCCAAACAAATAAATCCAGTACCCTCCTAAGTAAAATTTGTGAACTCCCCGACTCATTGAGTTATCCGTTCTAATTTTGACTTAGGAAGTTACCCACTTTGCAAATAAAAAAATACACACCTCTTTAAAGTCTCTTAATAAGCCATTTACACTTATCTAAAAATCAGTAATGCTTTATTCAGAGAATTTTCATCTGTTGTCCAGTATTTCAATACAAAATAATGCTGTGATTGATGAATAATTAAATATAATTCAATAATAAGAAATCAGATAACAAATATGAAGTATAAACATAAAAAAAATTTTTCACATTTTTAACACTTGATATGCACTCTTTTTCAAGAATTCCTCTAGGAAATTTCTTCATTTTACCGGTGATTGTAAATCTCTGCATTTACCTATTATAAGAAAGAAAAATTATTAATAGTGTGCTAAATTTTTATTTAATGGTAAAGAAGACATAGCCAATTCCTCCTTTAGAATTAGCAGACTTTACTAATAACAAAGTAGGATGTTATTTGCTTGAGTTGGTTATCAAGTGAACAAGAAAAATAAAAAAAAAAATAAAAAAAGAAAAAGGGAATAAAAAAAATAAAAATAAAAATAAAATAAAAAAGAAAAAGCAGGTAATTTCATAGGAATTACCCACTTTGCTCACCCTTACCCAACCCAAACAAATAAATCCAGTACCCTCCTAAGTAAAATTTGTGAACTCCCCGACTCATTGAGTTATCCGTTCTAATTTTGACTTAAGAAGTTACCCACTTTGCAAATAAAAAAATACACACCTCTTTTAAAGTCTTCTAAGCCATTTTACACACATTTAGAAAACTGGCAATACTCCATTCAGAGAGCTTTCGTCTGTTGTCTAGTGTTTCAATACAAAATAGTGCTGTAACTGGTAAATAATTGCCCATAAATTTTGATCAGATTTAAGTCAGGGCTGTTGGATGACCACTCTAACACTACTGGAACATTTTCCTTAAGAAAGGCTTTTGCAAGACGGCTGGTATGCTTAGGATCGTTGTCTTGTTAGAAGTGCCAACAATCACCAAGCATCTGGAAGATCTCAGGAATATGTGTACGAAGAATTTTCACATAAAATTTGGCGTTCATAATTTGTTTAAAACAAAATAATTTTGTTTTTCCTTTCACGCAGAAACTACCCACGCCATAATCTTTTTACGATCTTTAGGCATATGCTGAACCGGTCTTTCTCCTTTATACCATCATTCAACGGTGTTTCTAAAGAGTTGAAGAGCAGTTTTATCAGTAAAAATAGTTTTATCCATCAGTTATTAATATGTTTTTTTGCCCACTCCACATGCTTTACCTTGTGTGTTTCAGTTAGCATAGGGTTGCTTTAGGCAGTCTTTTTATATAACCAATACTTGAAAGATGCCTTCCAACGGTTCTATACGATACTTCTACGCCTATATTTTCTAATTTTCTTGCCAAAATTCTTGTGGAAAGAGACGTATCATGCCCTACACATTGACCAAGTGCACGGGTAATCTTTTTGGGTCTGTCATTCCCCCAGCATGCTTTATAGTCCCATTTTCTTTTAATTTTTTTATATTATCGTAAATAGTGGACTTTGGGATGTTTGTTAACCTATGTAATTCTTTTACATTATGAATACCGTTATTCCATAAATGTAACAAGACTTCACGAGACGTTTTTCAAAGAAGACATTATGATGGGAATTTTCTTGCGGAAGGAAAGGTGTAGGTAAACACAAAGGTCATATTATTTATTATTTGTTATTATGGTACAAATTTGACTTATATGTATGGCGTTCTGAAAAAGGGGTGTATTTTTTTTTTAGAGAAAACTGATGTATATATACACGTAAAAAAATCGTGACTCGCGACTCGTGAGTAAAAAATGATTGTATGATGATGTGCGGAGCTTGTTAATCGCGCCTATCGATATAGTTTAATTTATATTAGCTGTTAGTGACTTAGTGTATTAATATGTAAATATATTAAGTGGCTTTGTGATTAAAATAGTATAATTTTATGTCCGACATGATTATTTTGGGAATACAGTGATGAAAAAAAGATGATGTCAAAATCATTGTACTACATCACTTGAAATAATAAAGATCTAAATTTTTTGATTTACGATTTTTTATATATATTTTGTTTTATTTTATTTAGAGTAGCGTCCCTTAGTTTGTAATTTGAATAATTTCATTGCATTAACACTTTAAATAAAGTATTATATTATTATACAGTTGATTATTCGTAAAAATTTATTGTCGTATTGCAATGTAGCGACTAGCGAGTAACGAGTAGTACCTTGAATTGAAAACGAGTCAAATTATAATATAAGGTTATTTCGATAGAATTTTTGTGATTGATTAAAAAAAATTATATTCATAAATAATAATATACAGTAAATCACGTCTAACTATGCAGTAGAGATCTTTGGTAGAAACTTTTATCCGAATCAACAAAATCAGTTGATATGTGGCGTAATTCTACATTAGAATATATTAGGAAAAATGCGCTTTCGTCATGATGATCAAAAAATCTAGAATTGAAAATTTAAAGAGTTATTCGAGTTTGATTCTTGTTTTACCCTATAAAAAATTTATTCCGTGTTTTTTTGTTCCATATTATTTCCACAAAAATGTACCATACTCACGGAATTTATAGCCTCAAAGAACGGAATTGTTTGAATTTTTAGTAAATATATCATATTCACGGAGTTTTACAGAAATTATGGATAAAATTTTTCAGTTACAGGTTAATATTTATTTTAATTTGAAATATTTACTAAAGTGCACTATTTTTTGTCACATTATTCTTCAAAATATTTGTAATGACGGAAAATTCTTCTCAGATGTTTAACCTTAATTTTCAATTTTTTATGGTAACAGGGAAATTTTTTACAGTTATTTCATAATGTACAGGACGCTTGAGTGACTTGACAAATTTTATGCGAACTTGCCGGCTAGTCGAGTTGTTAGTAGCCAATCAATTTACACTCTGTGATAATCACGTGATATTTGAAATCACGTGTTTGTTTTCAATTTGCTGATAATCCGACAAGCCGGCAAGTTCTAGCATTAACCAGTTTCAACCTCTGAACTAAAAATATTTGTTATCAAGTACTACGAACTTCACATATGTTGCACAATGTAATGCGTTTGACAACAAATTATTATTAATCAATAGATTAAGAGTATATTATTAAAAAAAAAATAAAATCTAAATAATTATGTAATTTTAATTTGTTACCAACTTATATATAGTATATCTTATGTATACGAAAAAAAAATAAAAATTGGATATAGAACTTTCATAAAAAAGTCTTGAACGTTTCGATCATTAATTGGAAATCCTTTGAAGTAGCTAATAAAATTCAAAAGTTCCATTCCTAAGTAAACGATATTAGTTAGGAATAAATTAAACATGTATTGTTTGCTTATTTTGTAATCAAATGTTTTTTTTTTTCAGAAATGGCGGGAGATGCTCTTTAAATTATTAGTGAATCAGAAATTTATTAAAAGTACTTACGAAAGAATACTAAAATGTTAAAATGTTACAGAATATTATCTTATATAAAAATTCTCTTTGGTTTACGAAGCTGACTTTAGGTTTGCTCAACTTTCGAGAATTGTTGAAAAAATAATGATTGACTCTCAATCAGAAACACACTGCAACTCACGGTTCAAATTTTCGGACTACTGATAAAATCACTTTATCTCAAATTTTATTTTCATATTGAATTCGCCATATCGCCCCCTTCATCAGAAATTTTTTTAACCAAATAGGAAAAAACGCTATGTTCATAATTTTACTGATTAGCGAATATTTTGATTTTCACTTGAGATATCCCAAAAGCGTTGGATAAGATTTGTTAAAATTTTCCATTTTATTGGTCTTTATTTATGAAAGGGTAATAAAAAAACAGATCAATGAGAACTATTAAAGTCAGAAAGTCAGAAAAAAAAATACCACCATCTTGCCTAATATAATCTCGTCCACGTGATATTATCAAAATTAAACGTCATCACCAACAAAATTTGCACTTTTCGATGACATTATGGCATTAAATCATTTAAATGTGGCATTTGAGTTTTCTTCTAATTTTTCCACTTGGCAAAAAATGCTAAATATACTTAGTTACTTACCTTATTTAGATTTACTCACCTTTAACATAAACCGTATTTATTTCTCATTCAGAAAGTTATCAAAAAAAGATTTATAATACGTAGAGTTACTTGAAGTCGCATAAGGGTAAATCTTTTTAACTTTTTCGATAAAAATGTTATTAGGGATAATATCAATGATTTATTAAAGCTTTTATTTGTAATCGATTTAATTACAGGAAACATCCAATTTTTTGTCATATGATAAAATCGCCATGAATTAAATTACATATGATATTCATCCTTGTAAATAATCAATAAGATTACTATTTAAATTGTCAGATAAACTTAAATCATTAAAACTTCTAACTTTAATATTATGTAACTTAAATTCCTTTACTTCATCTTCCAAATCATACAAATCTCCATTATACCTGCTCTTAATAGCTAAATACTTTACTCTTTTTTCATTCATAATAAATTCCTTTGTATAACGTAAAATATCATCCCTACCTATTTGCATTATTAATAATTTATTAATAAAAGTATCTTTTGAATTTTGTAAGAATATTCTAAATTCACTTCTGTTAATAGTAAGAACTAAACTTAAGTATTCTAATTTAGAAGGAAGAGCTTGACCTAAATTTTGTAATATGATTGAACTACCTTCAATATTATCATAACCATCTTTCACAATATTGATTGAAAGATAACTAAGATTTTGTCTAATAATATTTTCGAAACTTTGATAAGTAATTTGACTTTCATATCCATGAAAATCAAAAAATTTGAGATTTTTACAATATTTAATAATTAATTCTGAATATCTTTGATTTAATAATAATCCAAATAATCCAAGTTTACACCCAAAATTTTCTAAATAATTTCCAGATTTTTGTAATAATAATTCCATTGATTCAATTTCTGGTAACTCTTTTATAAATAAAGATTTTAATTTAAATGGTTTAATTAAATTATTAATTTGTTGAGAAAAATTCTCATTTAAAGAATAACAATAAATAATATGAACAGATTCTAAAACATTTAATTGTTCGAATATATTATTAATTAAATGCTTCAAATTAGCTCGATAAAATATAATTGTATTTAAGGTATTTGAAAAATTAAAATCTTTTGATAATAATAATGAGTCATTTGAACGTAAATTAATACATCCTGTTAATAAAAATTTTTTTGGATTTTGATGTGATTTAATTAATTGTAATATATTATCATTAATCCTATTACAACAATCATACCCATAATATTTTAAATTTCTAATATTATTAATGAAATTTGGATTTTTTAAAATTAATTTAATAATATTATCATAAATTGTGTCTTTACAAAGAGTGAAAATTTCAATTTCAAGAGTATGTAATTTTATTTCATTTTCGATAAATATTTTAAATAATGCTGTACATATATCATTCAATATTTTAAATCTAATTTCGAAGGGTGAAGTTTTATTGATATCTTTAAGCCACTTTTCAAAAGAATAAGCAAACTTATATATATTCAAATATTTTAAAAATATATAATAATTGAAGAATGTATTTGAAGGTAATGAATTATTAATAATTTCATATTCTTTTAATTGTGTTTTAATATCTTCATTTAAATATTGTAAGTAAATTTCTAAATGTTTATAGTTTCTGGTACGGATTGAAAATGGGTTTTCCCATAATAATGGAATCGCTAAACGACACCATAATCTGTTAACTAAAACGCATGAATATAAAGTTGAAAAATCATTATGAAAATATTTTGTAACTTCATAAGTTAATTCGGGCAAATCCCCTAAAAATATTTTTGAACATGACATATTGTAAACGAAAGAAGGGAAGTAGGGGGAGAGGGTATCAATATGTATTGTCTAAATATACTGATATTTGTCGCACAATTTTTGCCAATTTTGCGTAACCGCCGTAACGTCATAACGTAATTATGTCAATCACACTTGGTCAAAAAATTATAATTGGTCAAAGTTTAGAAACTTTGACACTGAACTAAAAGACTTGTATACATATTAAATTTTCCAATTTATGAAATTTATCATAATTAGTCATAAACTGTTATTTTATTGTCAATAAAAATGATCAACATTCATAATATCATATGAATCTAATGATCAAATCATTTCAAATGGTCAGCGTTCATTACATTAATCAATTATTCCACATTATAGAAATTATAGAATATGAAAAATCCATATTTAATCAAAAATCTTGAAAATCCAATTTTTTAACTCTTACTAGAGTAATAATTAACCACGCTGGAAAATTAATTTCCCTAAAAACTGGTTAGAATTTTTTCTACTCCTTTGGGGTTCTCTCATTACAACTTTTACTCCTGTTATTCTCATTTTGTAATATCTTATTAAATGTACTAATTATTATATAGCGCTGGTTAGTTTCAATAAGATAATATTTATGATGAAATTACATTGGCTACTTTGTTTGGATTGTTGGACCGATAAAAACAATAAAAATTCTTGATAATCTTAATACCAAATAAATAAATATAATATATTTATTTAGTAACTTTATCGTAATACAAAAGAATATTCCTATCTATTATTACTACTAAATAGTTAATTAAGTTCCTTTAGTATAAAATCATACAAGTTAATCACTAAGTCATAATAACTTTGCACTTTAATATCATACAACATAAATTCCTTCACTTCGTCTTTAAATGAAAACCATTCATTTCCAGTATCATTAATAGCCAAATACTTAGCCCTTCTCTTTTTCATTATATATGTTTTTATAAAAGGTAAAATAACTTGAACTTTAATGTTACTGATCAATAATTTCTTAATAAAAGTATCTTGAGATTTTTTTAGAAATACTTCAAAATCACATGCTTTAACATTGCATAAATACAAATCTAAATATTCTAATTTAGGAGGAATAATTTGTCCTAACTTTTGTAATAAAAATGAACTAAGCTCTTTATTATAATATGTTTTGATTGAAAGATAATTAAGATTTTGTTTAATATTTTCAATTAAATTGAGTGCTGAATAAATAATCTGATTAACATTTATATTCAAATCAAGAAATTTGATATTTTTACAATGTTTCATAATTAATTCTAATAATTGTTCCATTCTCTGAGAGTTCTGAGTTAATTCAATTAGCTCAGTAAAATCATACCAAAAATTTTCTAAATAACCACAAGACTTTTGTATTAATAATTTTAATGACTAGCTGATTATTTAAAAAAATCACGGGTATTCACAAATTTTTAAAAATTGATTATTTTTAGGGGGTGTTACGCTATGATCGCACTAAATTGAAAACGGGCGATAAAAAATTATTTTTAATTATTTCGTATTACTTATTTTATATTATAATTATATATAATTTAATCTAACTAGATTAATTCTTTATTTTGATAATATTATTATTATAAGGCGTGTATTAATGATTTGCATGTACACAAATGCCAAATTCAGCCTTCAAGTGAACAAATTTACTGCATCATTTATGTAATTATGACCTTTTTTATTGTGCTGATCACATTTTATTTATTTATTTATTTATTTTTTTTTTCAAAAAAAAAGAATACTACAAAACCATGTCGTCTCAAGATAAAGCTGTTATTTGTGAATGTTGTGGCAACCCATATACAGTTCATGGTTATAAATGGTGTAAACCATGTCAAATAAATAAATTAAAACAAAATTTTACAAATTGGTCCAGTGGAAATGAAAAAATTGACGAATTAATTCAAGAATTTCAATTGAAAATTAATCGTCATGATGATATAATAGTTGAATGGATACCGTATAACCAGTTTAATGATATTAAAGAAATAGATAAAGATGATACTGCTACACTATATTCAGCGACATGGATGAATGGTCAATTGAAATATGAAAATTATAAAGTGGAAAAGAAAAGGGTACCTAATGAAAAAGTTGCTTTGAAATGTATGTATAATTCACAAAATATCACAAATGAATTTTTAAGTGAGGTACGTAATTCTTAATTTCTTTCTTGATAAATTCAATTATAATTCAATTTTTAAAGTGCCTATTACATTAATAATAACTTTTTTTTGTATCTTTAATAGGTTAAATCATTTTCAATTTATAGATTTGATTATGATATTCTTAAAATATATGGAATATCTCAAAATCCAGAAACAAGAGATTATATTATAGTGTTTCAAGAAAGATATTGTGAAACCTGTGGCAAAATATGCAAAGATTTGCGGCGTTGTTGGTGCAAGCCATGTAAAATAAATAATTTAAAACAAAATTTCACAAATTGGACCAGCGGAAATGAAATAATTGATGAATTTATTCAGGAAATGCAAATGAAAATTAAGAATTTTACGGATATAATAGTTGAATGGATACCATATAACCGGTTTAATGATATCAAAGAAATAAGTAAGGATGATACTGCTACACTATATTCAGCAATATGGATAGATGGTCCATTAAAATATTTAGATGTTAAAATTAATGAATGGAAATACGAACGGTTACCTAATAAAAGAGTTGCTTTAAGATGTGTTTATAATTCACAAAAATTTATAGATGAGGTATGGAATAATTTCTTAGTAATTCAAATACTTTCTATTATAATATTTTCATTTATATACTTTTAATAGGCTAAAGGATATTCAATTGATGATCACGAATATGATATTCCTCATATATATGGAATAACTCAAAATGCGAATACAAAAGATTATATTATTGTACTTGATGATAGATATTGTAAAAATTGTGGAAAAATAGGCGAAATATACACAAATGAAAAAATTCAATGGTGCAAACCATGTCAGATAAATAATTTAAACCAAAACTTGACCAGTGGAAATGAAAAAATTGATAATTTTATTCAGGAAATGCAATTAAAAATTGAAAAATATCATAGTAAAATAGTTGAATGGATACCATACAACCAGTTTAGTAACATTAAAATAATAACCAAAGATGATTTTACTACGCTATATTCAGCAATATGGATAGATGGCCCATTATATTTTGGTATGTGTAGTTGCATAAGGGTCATGCCTAATAAAAAAGTTGTTTTGAAATGTTTATCATATAACTCTCAAAATATCACTGATGAATTTTTAAGTGAGGTACTCTTAATTTCTTGATAATCCAATTATTTCTATATAATTCACATTATAACTTTTTCGTATATTTGTTTTTACAGGCTAGATTATGTTTTGATAATAATACAAATAATGATTTATTTAAATATGGAATATCCCAAAATCCAAATACAAATGATTATATTATTGTATTTGGAGATGATTATTGTGAAATTTGTGGTAAAGTATATACTGATACAACTCGTAAATATTGCGAATCATGTTTAATAAATGATTTAAAAAAAAAATTTGCAAATTGGACAAGTGGAAATGATAAAATTGATGAATTTATTCAAGAAATGCAAATGAAAATGAATGGTTATGATGATATACTAGTTGAATGGATACCATATAATCAGTTTGATAATATTAAAGAAGTAGGAAAAGGTGGTTTTGCTATGGTATATTCAGCAATATGGAAGGATGGTCCATTTATATATCATTATGGTAAAAGTGTTAATGAAAATTATAAAAGAAGTCCTAATAGGGTAGTTGCTTTAAAAAATTTATATAATTCACAAAATATTTCTAATGAATTTTTAAATGAGGTATGAATTACTTATAATTTATTAAAAATTATTATCATGTTAAAAAATTTAATTAACTTTATATTTTTTTTATTAGATTAAAAAATATTCCATCAAGTTTAATGATAATATTCTTAAAATATATGGAATATCTCAAAATCCAGATACAAAAGACTATATTATGGTTTTTGAATATGCAAATGGTGGAAATTTTATTAATTATATTAATAATTATGCTGTAAATTGGTCTTGGCATGAAAGATTAGAAGCATTAGAAAATGTAATTAATGGTCTTAAAATAATTCATGAAAATGATATGGTTCATCGTGATTTTCATACAGGAAACATCTTATCATTTATTAATGTACAAGGTGGTGATGAAAATCTTGATAGTTCATTTTATATATCAGATATGGGGTTATGTGGAGATGTTAGTAATGTAGATGAAACAAAACTTTATGGGGTTATGCCTTTTATGTCACCTGAAGTATTGAGAGGAAATCCATATACTAAAGCGGCAGATATATATAGTTTTGGTATGATTATGTATTTCGTAGCAACTGGTATGCAACCTTTCTTTAACTGTGCTCATGATGAATTTTTAGTACTAAATATATGTGATGGAATTAGACCTGAAATAAATGAACAAAAAGCACCAAAATGTTATATTGAATTAATGAAAAGGTGTTGGGATTCAGATCCAAATAACAGACCAAGTGCTATTAAAATAGAAGAATTAATTAATTCTTTTATGTATCCTGAAAATAAAGAAATTATAGTGCAATTTAAAGAAGCGGAAGAATATAGGAAAGCAAATTTTTTATCTATTAAAAATAATCAATTAACTACTCATTCACAAGCTTATTATACTTCTCGATTACTCAATCAATTTACAAGAGTTCTTACTGAATGTTTAGATTGTTTAGACTGTTCAATTGATGATTAAACTAAAAAGAAGATTTATATTTTATTCTGTAAATTAAATTAAACATTATATTATAAGATAAAACATATATAGTTAGACATTTATGCCAAGTTGCCAATATTATTATATAGAATTATAGTATTTATTTTTTATATTTAAAAATTAATTTTAAATGTAAATGAATCTATTTTACTGACAAATCGTTAAAATTCCATTTTATTATGGAAATACTAATACGGAATTTTTAATTTAATATGATATTTAATGTGTACTGTTAGGATTATTTGACTTGTCAGGATATGATAATAAATGAGGAATTGGCAATTATTAAAGTTTTTATTCTTTCACAAAAGGAAAATATTAACATTTATTTTTTTTCAAGTTGATTTTGCTATCAATTCTTTTTATCATTTCTTCTGAAGCTATGAATGAGTTTTATTTCAATACTTGAAAATTTTCTTTTAAATTATTATTCAATTTTCTTTTTATATTACTTTCTTTTTATATTAGTCAATTTTTTATTAAACTCTTATTATTATTTTATTTGATCATACATTCATAATCTCAGTGATCTCACATAAGTAAAACAAGTTATATAATAATTTACATACATTTTCAAGGGTTAAAATTTAAAAAATCGTTGATAATCCAAAATATTATGACCATAATATTTCTACATTTGATAATCCATCAAATTTTAAACGTTAAATTATAATTGCGTGCTTTTTGGAATGGAAGGAATAGGAAGGTACTGATTGAACGGGAAGAATCTTATACTGCGTTATTTTAGTGACGTAATTATTTATTTATTTATTTATTTATTAATGAAATATTTATTTATCTAGCTAAATAAGAACTTGGATTAGGACACTTATCTCAAAATGGATAAGTTCACAACAAATAGATGTTATACTGCGGAAATTTGGTAAATAACAAAATTATTGTTTATTGAATTAACTAATTTATTATTAATTACTAATGAATTGTTTTACTAAATAAAACTTGGACAGATATTTAGCTCGAAATGAATGGTTGTAATGGATTAAGCATTATGATAGTTCAGACATATAGACTATTATTGCTAACTAATAGCGATTTTATCCGAATTTTACTCAGTTTTAGGTGGATTTTACCAATTTTATTTAAACAGTCCAACTTTTCCCAGATCTTAATAGCCCTGTTCATTCGCATTTTTCGGAGTTAATTTTTGATTGGGCTGATCAGTTTGTACAACGTAACTATTTTCTGAATTTTTAGCCCAATTTTTTTGGTTGTTTTTTGGTCGAACGCCAAAAATAACCAACCAAAATTAGATAATTTCTGTTAACGTGACATTTAAGAAAAAATATATATCAATAGAAGGAGTTCGAACTAAATTTCAATCTAAAGCAGTTCAATTTGCGATCGAAAATAAAAAAATTTTATTGGATAATTTTTATACAACAAAATCCGACCGAAAAATGCAACCGACCGGAAATGAACAGGGCTAATAAGTCTGACGGATTTTACCGATTTTACCAGGCTTTTTTTAAAAACAACTTTGTAATTTTTTTAGATTGCTGATTAATAAATTATACATTATTAAACAGTTAACAAAACTATAAACCTTTGTTACTATAAACACAATAATCATAAAAAAAACCTAATAACTTATAAAAATATAAAAAATTTTAGACAGTCTGGCAGTGACGAAGTCACCGCACATAAACTTAATCTAGTTTATTATTTAACCTCAATCGATAATTACTGGAATCGAATTTTAAAAATTTTCATATATTAAAAATCGAAACACGTGAATGATAGTTAAATTACTGCGTCATCAATTAAGATTTTATGTGTGTTTCGCCAAAAGTCAATCATGAACTAAATTAAGGATAAATTATGGAATTTTTTTTTTTGAATTGATATTTTAAATGAACTATATTGGAAATTTAAAATTTTACCTTTGGTAAAACCACAATTGAGTTTAAATTATAACGTATACTGCATAATTAACTGCATAAACCGGAAAAAAAGGCTCGAAAAATCACGTGTCTTGTTTCATCACTTGTTTACTCCCTCCGTTTTTCGATTTTTCATAAGTATCTGATGTCATGCCAGCAGTATAATAATATTTTTAGGTTATTTATGACCATTACAATAACATTTTCATTATTGAAATGTTTTTTTTTTCCTTAGAAAAGAACCTGTCTATGATAACATTCCCAAAAATTTGCTGCAGAAAATTTCAGGTCTAAAATTACATTTACTTTACTCGTTGGTTAAATTTATCGCCGAACAAGCTTGACGTCATGTCACTACATCCGATCCATTTTACTATTAACTAACATAAGATGAATCAGATGAATCCTGCTATTTCTAATACCTATATTTAGTTCTTTAAATTTAAAAGTATATAGTCTTTAAATAATATATTATATCTTTTCAAATATCAACTATCGAATATTTAATATTAAGTGTTTATATAACTTTTGTCATGGATTATATATAAATATCAGAATTCGGATTCGTGATATTTTAATCTGTGTAGATAATTATAATACCGTATTATTAATATGAAACGGTTTATTTTCCTATTTGCATGATCTTTTGTATTACTATATTGACAAACAACCGGATCAATATATAAAACTTTCAAATAAAAATGTTAAAGTATATATTATTGAATAACCTATAATCAAATTTTATAAAATTTCTTTTATCATAAAATAAAAAATAAAATAAAATAAATAAAGTGAATTATCTGCGCATGAGTTCCTGTCTGCAATCATGATTTGTTAGCTTGTTTTATATAAATATTTAAGTACATACAAGAAAGTTTGAAAGTAAACGTCTGATATAGATGAGATATTATGGTTACCAATGTTATTAGGTCTTTAGGATAATAATCCATTAATTCGTGGTACTTTTTTACGCACTAAAAAAAATGGAAGTAGAAAGAACGTTAATAGAATCTGACAAAAATATTCTATCCATATGATGTTCATTTAATCATAATTTCTGTCACTTAGCTAATTAAAAAAATGATAACTCTCATATCACACGAACCAACTCATACTCTGTAAATATGACTCATATTGACCTATACAATATTATTATTATTATTATGAGCCAGTTAAGGCCAAATTTAGCAAATATCGGCTATTCATAATATGATATTACGTAATAATTGTGTCTGATCTTCTCACACTCAGCCTCAAACGCGTAGAACACGACGTGTTAATGGTATCAATTTTCAGAAAAAAAAAGTATATATATCCTATATTTTTTCCATTTGTCTCAATTTTTATTCGTACATTTAACATATTAACATACTTTTTCGAACAATATATATCTGTTGTAAAATCATTAGATGCCAAAGGTTACAAACTTTCGCAAAGGTCTTCTAAGCCATTATATACAATAGAGAGCCACAGCAATGAAGGACCCGGAAGATAAAGTGCCCTTTATATTTCTTCCTTGCCTGGTTAAGGTGCGATTTCTTGTGTTTGTTTTTTTCTTTTCCTTTATATATGGTTTAACGTTCAAACTTATGAACAGGTTGATAACAAAAGATAATCACACACGTATTTATCTCACAACCAAGATACAACCAAACATCGAATACTATTCGTAGGTCACTCGTCATCAGTTGAAGAGATAGGATATACGCACATTTGTAAAGTCCGTATTATATAGTAATTTTATTATTTTCTATAAAAGTAAAAATTAAAATTCAGTTTTTCATCCCACCAATAAAGAAATGAAACCTTCACCTGTTGCAAATTTCAAGTGGCGAATGGTATCGGAATTTTTAAAAAGGTGAGTAAAGATTATTCTATCACCCACTGGCCATAATCCTTGACTGCACACCGCGAAAGCAACGTGCGAAGGTTTATGAGGGCTGACCGGACGACTTTAAAGGGTTGCAAATAGATGACTGGGGCCCATCATACGAGAACCCACCCCAAGGTTATATCTTTGAAAGTGGAGCCTTGCTTAAGGTACCTGAATATAAGTCATCAGGTTCAAATTCACCGTCTTAAAGATATAGTAGTTGGTCTGTCAAGTGCTCTGGAGTCACTCTTGCAAAGGATCTGATGGTCATAATAGAGAATATAGATGGTGGTAAAGGATACCATGATATCTATAGTCACTTCTGAAGTGTATGCTTATCCCTAAGGTAATTGGGTTATGGTGTATGGCTACTTGTCAAAATGGTCACTGTTTAAAATACCATTTTGGTGTCCAATATTATGACCCGTCATAATGGAAGACATAGATAGTAGTGAAGGATACTATATATATAGTCACTCCCGAAATGTATGCTTATCCCTAAGGTAGTTGGGTTATGGTGTACAACCACTTGTCAAAATGGTCAATGTTTACAATGCCATTTTGGTATTCACTATTATGGCTCGAAGTGAATGAGCTAGAACTAACATAAGCTTTCAATGTTAATTTATAGGGACCTGTGAAAATGGCACAAGCGGAAAGAAATGTACCATAAAAGGAATATAAAAATTCTACAAAAATGTAAAACTGAAAAGATTCGAAGCAATAAGAACCGACTTAATTTCTTGAAGTGGAATTTTCTTTGGTATGTTCAGTATTGGTGTTTTTTACCTTTATTTTGAATCTTCACTTTTTATGAGACATATTTTATTAAGAACACAAAATTTGCTTGTGTAGGTAAAAAACTAAAAATTATTACATTTAATCACAAATACTTTAGGTAATTCAATCTGAAATGAATTTTTATTTGATCGTTCATAATCTTTAACGTGATAAGTTTGAAAATCTCATTAAAAAAATTAACATATGCTTGCTATAATAATTTAATTTAAAATATTTATTATAGAGTGTATATTATATATATTTATGTTGGTTTTGCTAGTATTAGCATGTTAAATTTTGCCATTGTTTGTTGCGAAAAGTAATACATGTATGTATCAGTTCAAGCATAAATAGTTCCTATATTGTGCAATTAAATTAGAGACGATTGAGAGTGCAAAAATCGATTAAAATTATCTAAATTTCGGACTGTATTATTGTTTTAATATTAAATGTGACTTTCACACAACTAGTAAAAAAGTTGCAGCCAAAAAAAAATTGGATTTTTTTTAAAATATTGATCGATTAATTATATAATCTGATTAAGGCCCAATTTTAATCAGTTAAATTTTCTTAGCCGGCTTCAACCTCTAAATTGAATAAATTTAGAATCCAAATTCTATTTTGGAAATTTGTGAAATATATATATACAAATTTCTTAAATATTTATAAAACAATATATTTAATTAAAGCGATTATGATCATAAAGTTTCATATTATTAAGACATACTTTCTTTCTAATAACATAAATCAAAAATTACATGTGAATTTTTTGTTCAATTCTTACGTTTAATAAGTTGAGTTTCAAAATCCTTTAAAAATCAATTCATCTATCTATTTACGATTTGAAATACTTCATAATTTTCTAAAGAAAAATGTTCAATCTCAATTATCTTTTTTTTCATAAAAATTCTTTTGATAACACGTTAAATTGTAATCCGTATATTCATTGGAAGATGCTAGAAAAATATCAGAACCAAACCTTGGCCCACATCTAGGGTAAATGCTACAGCATAATTGAAATTTTTCACGTTACTGATAATAATATTCCCATTCTTAAAGGAAAAATAAAGTTATCTTTAGTTTTGCCCAGGAACTAGAAGATTCTAATGGATTATACCCACCAATAATTTCTTCTGTCCCTTTTATTTTAATAAAAGTAACTGTATTATATTTACCATCACATGACTCATGAAATTTTTAGGAGTAAGCCCATCTTTAATTCCTCGTAATAGCAATTTAAAGTAGTATGTTAAATATAATCCTCTAAAACGTATAAATTTACTATTAAGATCCACTTTATTAATCCATCTTGAAATTGTTGAAATAATATTTAAATTAAGAAGCAAAATATCTCGTTATCAGGGTTCAAATATGAGTTCACTAAATCTTCATAAAGTTGTTGATCTAAAAGTTTTTGATATGGTCGAACTTTCTGTGTTAATTCTTTAGATGATAAACTAAAAAATCTAATTAAAGTCAAACAATTTTGTAAAGTATTTTTTCATTGTTTTGAAATCATTATCGGATCAAGTTTTAGGATATGAAATGAGAATTGAATTTTGTGCAAGTCCCCATTTTAATACATATTCCCATACTTCAACTTCTTTCATTTGTAAATCATCTCTCTTAATAAGTGAAATTGAAGATTTTCAGAAGTGAAGCGAAATCAAAAGATTTGAATATCTTTTCGCATTAAATTTGTACAAAATTCTTAAAGTTTTAATAAATTATTAGATTTCGCACTAATTTGTTAAATAAATTTAAATGTTTTTCTATCCACTCTGATTTATTAATTAAATATAGTTTTTGTAAATAATCAATTCTTGGAAAAGAAATATATCTGCAGCTTCTAATACCTTAAGAAATCTGAAATATCTTATAATTTTTAGTTGCTAATTAAATTCTTGTAATGATATAGGTATATTTATGGTAGTATTCTTCATTGAATGGGATAATCTTATATTGTATATTAAATTTTTTTAAATAACTTAGTCTAAAACAATTTGAAAGATTTCTGGTGATATATTTGGTATGTTAATATGATTTAAATCATTATCATTTGGAGGCAAAAATTCTACGTAAATATGAAGAACGATACATAAAATGTTTATATGAGCTCAAAATATTTTTACGTAAGGGTCTGCGCCAACCTCAATTGTAATATCGATAGTATTCATCATCTTTTAATAATTTGATGTAATTTTGACATCAATTTATTTTTAAATTTTTTATTATTATTTTTTTTTTTTAAAAAAAAATGTCTATTCAATTTTTTTTAAAATTATGTACAATAGATATATTACATTAACCTGCAGCTTGTTTTACCGCATACTCTCTTTATTTATATAGAAAACATGATAATATGTAATGCTATTCCATAATAATTTGAAATACTCTGGTGAATAATTTGATTAAAAAAAAATTTATGTAGGCATCAATTTAAGTTTACTGGTTATTTTGTTCTATTATTGAAATTTTCATAATAACAGAATATGAAAAATGTATATTTGAGAAATTGGAAGCAATCGGTAGGATTCTTCGTATTCTCATGTCTCTAGTTCAATAGATAAAGAATAATCATTAAAAACCTTAGAACAATAAAATGCGAATAATTATTCATCTATGTAAGCTAGAGACATGAAATATCACATTCTATGAGCTTTAGATTGTCTTTTAATGATATCTTTGCGATGAATCAATGCAGTAAAATATTCAAAAATAATGTCAGTGATTTTTGATATCATTGTATAATTCCAGCCAAAATCAAAATTCCCATCCCATTTAATATGGGCGGGCAAGTATAACCAGAATTACGTCAACTGGCCTCCTTCGGTACTCTGTAATATTCATACTAGCTTAACACTTACAATTATTAATGAATAAAACTACACTAAAATTGACTACTGTTCAATTACTCTTCCTTCATCCTTTGAATACTGGTGAACATTTGGTACTGTTTCGTCCAAAGTACAACTCGTCAATTTGCCAAATTGTCCACAGTACAATTTATTCTTTGGTCAATTTGTTGGTCGTAGCAAGTTTCACTAAATTTTATCTTAGAATATTATTAAGAAAACCCGCGATTAGCGCACAGTCACGTACAATTTAAATAATTATTGTTATTATAACGAAAATTTAATAAAAATATATGTTTATATATTAACTATAGCAATATAAATACTATATATAATATATTGTGCTTTTAACAAAAAAAAAAGTAATGCTTTATAAATAATTCTTGATATCATCTAATGAAAAATACCTTTCTTCTAGTTAATTTCATTGTTATGAAATAAAGAAGATAAATTTATATTTAATAATTTTTTTAATATTATTAATAGCATTATTAATTTTACAAATATAGACAAACAAAACGCGAAGATCATGACATTTTTTAAAAAAATGAATACAGCCATAACTTGATATAACGATTCGGGATAAACTGATTTTGGCCCATAACGAACTTTTTTCTTCCATCTATAATTAATTTTATCACTATATACCAACTTTATTATAAATTACATATATCAAAGTTAGTCATGATACCATCCTAATTCCAGCCGGAATTAACTTAGTCTCGGCCGGCACTATTCAACGCAGCAGATCACCTGATATCCCGGAGTCGTGCATCTATTTACAAGTTTCTGTATGATAACATTGTATTAAGCTATTGATATTATAAACATATTTAAGGTGATAAATATTGATATATCTTCTGTACTTTTTAATATACTATATAAACTGGTATAATAATAATATTTGATTTATCGAATATTCGACATAATGACCCAAAATAGCTTGTTCGCTAAGTCTTTTAAAATGATGGTAAAAATAATTATGAGTCATATGATCCATAGATTTTACTATCAATACAACGAATCTTGATAGCCGGATTCATTTTGGCGGTTTCTTAGAATTAGGGTTAGGACTAGAGTTAGGCTAGGGTAAGGGATTAGGATTAGGATTAGGGCAAGGGATTAGGGCTAGTGGACTTAGATATAAAATCCTATTAATTGTAACTTGCAAAATGAATCGAAATGAATCTGGCTACCATTTTTTTAGATGTGACGTAGAGTGATTCTATCAATACTTGCATAAATCTATTATTTGTCGTAATTACAAGCTATCACACCATATCAATAACTTTATATTATTACCATCATCCACACTATTTGAATGCTAGTAGAAACTTCATAAGATGGTGCATGAATCTAGAATATCATTTTTAAATATTCTAATAATATTAATATCAATATGTGTCATATTTATTAGTCTTTTGTATTTTTTAGGTAAAAAAAATTGTCTCTATATGAGTAAAAAATCATAATTTGCTATTATTTCTCAATAAAGATGATGCAATGTTAATTCAGTATTATTAAAAATGATGTAAAAGCATATTTTGTTTTTTATTTAAAGACCTGCTTGTTTACCATTTTTAACTTTTTGGACTTTGGCTAAAATAATCATGGAGGAGGATACATCTAAATACCTTGGCCAAGATAGTAAGTTTTGTGACTTGAGGACTTATAATCTTCTCCTTTCCTTTATTTAATTTGAATTCTTACCTTCATTTTAAATACAGCCCTTATCTCTTATTTAAGAGAGAAAAATTATAGATCATCATATCATGAATTCATGGATCTACACCTTGATGTCATCATTGCTTCTTCTTCATCATTTTCAAACTGGAAAGGTTTGGATGAATTCTGGTCATTTGAATTTTTAAAAAAAGCTGAGAAACTGAGGATGGATTTAAAAGAAAAGGTACATAGGACCTATAAAAATTTTATCCATTATTTCTGTAAAATGAGCCTTTTATTATGAGTCCATTCACAGAAAATGTAAATGATTTAATAAATTCTGTGATATAAGGTTATTAATTCTGGAAGTATGAGACTTTAAAAAGATGGAATGTAAAAAATGGATAACTTTTTTAGGGAGATAACTCCTATGAGGGTGCATCTGACTGGGAGAATAACTTTTTTGTTGTGCTTTGTGTGTGACCACTCCACAGTCCTGGCCTAAGTTTATCATTAGTAAATGGACTGTTAGTTAGACCAGCTATATACCCTCATTTATCTTAATAAAAAATCCAGACCTTTGTCTTAAATAAAAAATTCACACTGCTAATGAATATCTTATTTGCTTTCAATAGACAAAATTGGAGCATTCAGAAATATGGTTAGTGTTATACTGGAAAAAATTTATTAAAGAACATGAGGAGGTGTATATATATATTTGTATTGATTATGAATAATGTATTATAAACTCACTAACTCAAATCTATTAATCAACTTACAGTTAATTAGTTCACAAAATATAGATTATAAAGAGATAACTAAAAAGAAGCAGATGACTAAAAATAATCTAGAAGATAAAAGGTTATATAATAAATTATGCCAATTGCTATGCAGGAACTAGCTATTGCAAGCCTTGCTATAATCCCGAGGAAACTCCTGGTAGATTAGATAGTGTTGTAAGAGAATTGACAATAAAAAAAGTGAATAGAGCCAGTGGCACAACGGAAGCTTATAATGAAAATTTGATTAACCTCTATAGTGGTGGTGGTATGGATGAGGTCATGAAACGTCTTGAAGAAAAATTTTCTCCTTGCTGTAAAACAAGGAGAAACAAACAATTAATTAGTATTTACTTCAACTCCTAATATTATGAACTTGTTTCAACTTTATTTATCGTTTTTTAATATATTTACCATATGAATTTAAATTATTATTAAGAGAAAGCCGCGATGGATTTACTCCAAAAAAATTTCATGAGTTATGTGATGATGTATGAAATTTTCTGGAACTTCATGTTGGAAAAAAACTAATGATAGTTTAATTTTTTCTTTTACAAATAAAAGTATTAAAGATACAATTAGTAATGTAATAAATGTAAATTGTGCAATTTATTATAGCGCTACTAGTGGTCCATCTTTTGGCGGTGATATTATTATTTATAATTCTACGAGTCTAACAGATTATAATATAATTCGCTGTAAAAAGAAATATTATGAAAAAAATATGAGATTCCGAAGATTATTTTTTTATAGAGGATTATGAAGTATTTCAAATCGTAGAGCGCAAGTTTTATTGAGTAAAAAATAACTTCTTTCCTATCATCATAAGAACTAAAAATCATTATAAACTATGTGGATTTTAATTGGAAGGAATGTATTCGTATTTTGCTCGCTAAATTTAATAAGGTCAATGATTATCTCGTGATTTAGTTACCAATTTCCTACATTGTAATTATTTCGACCAACAATTAACTTTATTTAGCGATCTCAATGTTTTTCCAGGCGGATTGGAATTGACCAAAAGAACAAGATAACTGACTTAATTAAAAATTCATTAGACTTTCTTAGAATAAACTAATATTAAATGTCTTTCACAAACGTTAAGTAAATTTAAAATCACGAATTTTAATCTTTAGCAAAATTACTCAAACTATTCAAATTATTCGAGTATTAGAACCTTCAAATTATATATCTGAATTTTGTATATGGTAACAAGAAATAGATTTATCAAAGGGGGCTATATTAGAAGGCTTCATCGTTATAGAACCTTTTTTTGGTAATAAATATCAGTTGTTAAAGTTAATCTTGAATGACCGTTATTCTTAGGGCTTTTGCACGTGATTGTATTTTCATGTAGATCGATTACACTTCAATAAAGCGCTTAAAACCAATATATCATGATATTTTTGCTGTTTATTTCCGTTTTCCTCTTTTAATCTTTCAATTTTCATCTGCTTTAACGAAAATTGGGTCAAAGTACGTGATATCCAGATATTGCCACGATGTTGCTCTGCTCATCCTATCATAAATACTGCTGTGCCAGACCTTCATCAATGAATTTAGTTTCATTATCAGACAAAAAGTTTATAGTAGTTAACATCTTTTTTTATCAAAAAAGTTCTTTTGTAAAAGTTTTTCTTTTATTTGAAAATAAAATGTTAATAGAAATTTTTTTCTTTTAAAAGTTTATTTATAAGGTCACGGTGCGAAAAGTCTGGATACCTATTTATAATTATTATTGTGTCATTTTTAGACTAGTTAATTATATTATTTTATCATAACCTTTTTATTTCGTCATTTTAAAACTTCTACTAAGTTAAAATGAGATAAAAATTTTTTTTTTTAGGAATAATCATACAGTATTTTCAATTAATTTTTTATTATTTTTTAAAATGAGAATTATATATCACAATTATTTTTATTAGCAACTGTATTATTAAATAAAAAAAAAGCTTTGAATTTTTTAATGAAATCCAACAACATTGATTTACAATAGAGAAAAAAATTCAAAATGGAAGGTGATTTCCATTTTCATTTTGAATTTTTTCAAAAAAACTACATTACGAAAAGAGAAAATTTAGACCAGAATGGCAAGTAATTTCCATTTCTAATGAAAAAAAAATTATCCACCTCTATTAATAATATATAAAATTATCTATCCAAATTAGGAATTATGGTTAGATTTGATTTCAAAAATACTAGAATACGCCCAATTTTTCAATTCAAGGTAAGATTGTCAAAAATTTAATGCGTTATATGATAACAAGCCGCAGATTGTGCAGATTGGCGTAACGAATTAACGAGTTTAAAGTTGTACTGTACAATCTGTACATCAATAAATATGAAACAATTATGGGAAAATGCGATGAATATTACTCACAAGTTTATAAATATTGTCTTCCTCAAACTTGGGACTTTATTCTTTAACAAATGTCTGCCCAATTTTTTTCAAAATTAAGTCAAAATTACGTTGAGTTATTAAAGGATGATGAATATTATGATATTACAATTGAAGTTGGTGAAGATCCTAACGTAAAAATATTTCGTGCTCATAAGAATATTTTGTGTTACCGTTCTCCATATTTACGACGAATTTTAGCTTCCAATAACAGGAACAATAATACTAATAATTTAGTTCATATCAGATTACCAAATATGTCATCGGAAATATTTCAAATAATTTTAGAGTAAGTTATAAATTAAGTCAATACAAACTAAACGGATTTCTAATATATTATATTTTTGTAATTCAGGTATATTTATGGTGGAATTCTTTCGTTGAATATGCGTGATGCTTCAGACTTTCTTAATGTTTTGGCCGCTGCAGATAACCTCAATCTTCAAGAACTAGTTGATTATTTACAAAAATATTTGATTAGAAATAAACCCGAATTGATAGAACAAAATTTTGGGTTCACTCAACAAATTAGTTCACAATCTAATAATTTATTAGAACTTCAAGAATTTTGTACAAATTTAATGGCTCAATCACCAGAAAAAATATTCAATTCTTTTGATTTCACTTCACTAACTGAAACATCTTTAATTTCACTTATTAAAAGAGATGATTTACAAATGAACGAGATTGAAGTATGGGAACATGTATTAAAATGGGGTCTTGCACAAAATCCAAATCTTATTCCAGATCCTAGTATTTGGTCAGATGATGATTTCAAAATGATGAAAGATATCTTGCAACATTGTTTGCCTTCAATTAGATTTTTTAGTTTATCTTCTATAGAATTCTCGCAAAAAGTTCGTCCATATCGAAAACTCTTAGATAAACAACTATATGAAGAATTATTGAATTCTTATTTGGAACCTGGTAGTGTGTCAAGATACAACGTTTTACGTCCAAGAAAAATTAAGAATAATGAAATTAAAATTGATGATTCCCAAATTATTGATTCAAAAATTGTTGATGCTAATATTATTTCAACTGTTTCAAAATGGGTTAATAAAGTGGTTATTAATGATAATAATTATGAGGAATTATATTTACCATATAAATTTGAATTATTATTAAGAGGAAGTCGAGATGAATTTACTCCTAAAAAATTTCATGAATTATGTGATGGCAAAGCTAATACAGTTACATTTATTAAAGTAAAAGAAAATGAAGAAATTCTTGGTGGATATAATCCTTTGAAATGGGAAACTACTGGTAGATGGGGTAAAACTAATGATAGTTTTATTTTTTCTTTTAAAAATAAGAATATTAATGATGCAATTTTAAGTAATGTAAGATATGCAAGTTATGCGTTAGATTATAGCACTTCATGCGGTCCAAAATTTGGAAGCGATCTCAACATATTTACTATAAGCAATAACCCATCTGCAGCTTTTGATACAACTTATTGTAATAAAGTGCGTTACGAAAGAAGTATAAGAGATTCTATTGCTAATTTTTCAATAGAAGATTATGAAGTATTTCAAATCATAAGAAGATAAATGTAATCAGATAAATAATAGATACATTTATTAAACCAAATCTGAGTTTCCTTTAACAATCATTACTCGCATTTGTTTTTATTTATTAAAGGCGAAAACAAATTTCATTCATTCATAAGAGATTTTATAATAATGTTTTATGCTGTTACATTTTAAAATTAAAGTGAAATTCATGGCAGATATAATTCTTTAAATGGATTTTATAACATTTAAAAAATTATTTTTAATCCTTGTTTTAAAAAAACAAAATAAGATTAATTAAAGGAAAAAGATTCATATTAATAAATTTGCTTTATTAATTAATCAAATATTTTGGACTATACTAATAATATGGAATATAAATTTTATTCATTTTTACTCTCGCTTCTTCTTTTCTTTTTTTTTCCTTATGCTCACTAAATAAAACATGACGTAAATTATCTCGTGATTTGAATGATTTCAGCCTGCAGCCCTGCAAAATAGTGATTTCAGCTAATGTTGATTTGATTGTCGATTTTGAATCAATATTTTCCAAGAGATTGAAATTTGCTTAATTCAAATAGACTTTCTTAAATAAAGTAAATTTTAAAGATCACGAATTTTTTGTTCAGCCAATTTTTGAGACGAGTACACAAATATTTTTTTTTTTAAAAAAATTTTGTAACGCATTTCATTTTATTAAGGATAGATATCCAAATTAGAAATACCTAGAATATGTGCAACACGATATGACTCTATAACAAAACGTAATCTATCCTAAAAAAACATACAAAAACATATAAAAACAGAAACATAAACAGTCCCTGACTGCACTAATAACTAACTCTATACTAAGATTACAAGTGCTCTCCGGTAACGAAAGTGGTGCCTATCCTTAACAAAACTCCTCCTCCACTTGTTTATGCGATATTCACCCCTCTTCCAACGTCAAACACCCGCAACCCCATCCATCCTACAAAACAAAAACTATTAGTATGTATCCCCAAGAAACTAGACTAGCCGTAACTCCATTTGAACATGAAGCAAAAAAGCAAATCGTCCGTCTTAACGGTGCGGTTGGTTTGGCGGTGCCCTTGTCCAGGTCAAATTCCTCGAAAATCCATACCGAGATCCATTAGGAGACCTTTTATTTGTTTCTTGAAAATTTTTTTTTCATGCAAGATATATTTATTTATTTATTTTATGTGAAGACGGACAGACTATTAACAGGACATATACGTAACCGTGCTATCCTACTTCTAGCTATCATCCCCCCGAGGACGGACCCGAACTTCTTTAAATCCAACGAACCAGGATGATCCCCTCCCCTACCAGAAAGGAACCAATGAACCGAAAGAAAGAAAATGATAAAGGACACTAACAAAATATTAAGAAGTTGTGGCAATCTACACATTATAAATAGCAAAATTAAAGGGACTATTATTAGTAATTACATTATTAAAAGAAAAAACTTCATCTAAATGTGAAAAGAAAGAACCACTATGTAAAAAATTGGATGACGAAAATAAAATAAATAAAAAATCTTTATCTAATTTAAAATTACGAAAGTCATTAAAAGGATTAATATATCCACGTTCCATATCTCTATTATTATCGATAACTACCGGCCTATTAAGGGCAGCTGCGGTTCTTTGATTGCGCAAGAAAATATCCCGATATTTTGTAAAAGACGTTTTTGTGATTCCCCAGGTGTCTCTTAAAGCTTTCCATTTCTGGTTGCGAGCTTTCCAAATATTAATTTTGATGAGGATACTACATTGGTGCATATAATGCATAATTAATTTAACAATGTGTTTCATAGTATTAATATGTGCTCGAAAAATCCCTAATAAATCATTGGAAATATATGATTTAAGAAGTAAATAAGCCACAGGATGAATGGGTTCAGAACGATACGCCCATCTGAAAGTAGGAGAGTATTTGATTGAATCAGAAATTACTAGAGATAGTCTATCAGTGTGAGATTTCAGCAGGTCGATTAAAATGGCTCCCATTTGGATAAAAGAGGATTTGATAAGTTCATAATTATCTGAACATTCCCATAAATGAATATTTGTTTCAACGTGGTTATGACATGATAGGCATTGTGTACGGTCTTTAATGAGTAGAGGGAAATTCCTATTCAAAATGTCCAAGGTTGGTAACGTGAGCGTTGAACATCTGATTTTCCATTTTAGATCTTTAGTATGTAACAGTGATGTAGTATCGTTACGGCCATTATAATTAAACCATTTGCTGGATAATGCCCAATTAATTAGAAGATTTTTGGTGTCGTTCTTAATTGATTCCAAAGAAGCGTGATTGAGGTGATTATCTAAACGCTGATAATTCAGTATAGTACCGACACATTTACGAACATCCTTATCCAGGGTACTTCATTGTTCCAGTTTAAAGTGATAGTTTGGTTGGGTAAGTGATCGTGTATGATTGTCGTAGGTATAGGTTGGGTGCGGCCTAATTTGGCTTGAATATCCGCAATGTCATTAAACTGGTTACCCGAGTGGGCTTTGACCTTCAAAAGTTTCACTTTCAATGATAAGGATTTTATGGTAAAATGGATTGATGACCAAAGTATATTGTTGTTAATTTTGTTGAAGCGCCTCGGCGATATGGTGTGTAAATTTTTTGATTTATGAAACGAATCAATTGCTGCTTGTGAATCAGTATGAATGACAATTTTACCAAACTCTGGGCACACGACTAACGCCGTTAAAATAGCCATAGTTTCCGCCTTGGTTGATGAAGGAAAGAATTGTAAAGATCCATTATAGGTGATGTTACTATTGAATAAATTGGAAGTAGTCCAACCATAGCCCATAGGAAAACCTGCTTGGGAATTAGTGGAATCATAAGAACCATCAGTAAAAAATTCTAAATCAATGAAGGGCGCGAGCGTAGTAGCTATATCTTGTAAATCTTCTGATATTTTAAGATCATCAAATAATTTCGTAATTAGATCCATGTTGCGTAAAGTATTTGGAACATTAGAATTATCTTGAATAGGGGGATTAATGGGTCGAAAATTCACAGTAGAGTTGTAACCTCTTTGGATTAAATGATCATTAAACGCCATAAGGCGGTAGTTAGGATGACTATATTTAAGTAATTGGAAGTCTTTAATCGGAACGTTAGGACGAGGAAAGAGGTCTTCTTTTTTCTTTTTGGGTAATGCTTCAAGAAGAATCAAATCTTTATGCTTAACTTGAATAATGCATTTTGGTCTCATGTCTCCGACATAATAAGAGAAATGTTGAGCACAACCTTGACAACGAATCAAAATATTGGGAGTTGAACGAGGTGAAGTGTGGAGTGAAGACGCCGATATATCTTTATGAATCCAATGTTCCATATAAGATACTGGACAACAATTAGGAAAGTTGTTGGTACTAAGAAGTTTTCCATAGACGATATCTGAAAGATGCGGTATCCAAGATGTTACCCATTGTTGAGATCTTTTCGGGTGATGTAAAGTGTTACCATCGATCGGAGGGGTGGGAGGACGTGGTGCCATATAACAGGGCGGACATGCTAAATATCACATTGCCGATCATTTGCCGATCATATATATATTGATTATCCCATTTTTTTGAGGCTTCGGGCAAAGCCATATTTGCTCAAAAAAATTACACTAATTATTTTATTTGGTAGTTTAGGTTATCAAAAATATACTATAAAAATTTTGTGGCAAAAAAAAATGTAATGCCAAAGTTAGCTTTGAGCCAAAATTTTCAATAATTATAGTATTTACCAATCATATGCCGATCATCTGCTAATTTGACTTTGAAGCTTCAGGCGAAGCCACAGATGTTCGGGCGAAACTTGAAACTTTTATAGTATATTATTTAGGTATTCAAGAATCTGTAGCTAAAATAAACCTGGATAATTTTTGATAACCCAGAAGTTATTGTTAAATAAATACTTGCAATTATTTAAGGTTAATAAGACTAATTTTTGGTATAGTTTTTATGAACTGTTTTAAGGGTTAATTCATTTATAATAAATAGAGAATAAAGTAAAATAATTGAATTTTATATATATTGTTCATTTTTTTATAAATAGTTTTTAAAATTTACAGAAAATACTTATAAAAATTGTATCAATTTTAATATAAAATATTATTATCTAATTTAAATATAATATAAAACAGCATTATTTTTTTTTAACTTAATAAAAAACAACACTTTTTTTGAATTTAATATAAAAGTTTTGAATAAATTATTCAATAAAATGTCAACAGATTCTACTTGCAGTTTTAATTCAACTGATTGCAAAGGAGCAATTAAGCAAATTACTAATAATACAAAAATTCCAATAACAAATAAAGAAATTATTTTAGTTGGCATGAAACTATGTCAAACTCACTATAATAAATTTATTATTAATGAAGCTCATAACCTTAAACATAATGAAACTTGCTCTCATCCAAAGCATGATGAATATAAAAGTCAATCAAAAAATACAAATAAAAGATCAAAAAACCTTAATCTTGAAAAGGTTCCAAAGAGATTGATGTTAATTTTAAATTTAGATGAGACTGCTAAAATTTGTAGCTTATGCAGAAAAAGGACAGATAAAGATCCTGATTATAATATATTAGAAGAATATAATGCACCAATTTCTAAAAAAGAAAATGATAATAATATATTAAATATAGGAAATCATGCTTATTCATTTAGAAAAGATGTTTTATACAGTGGAGAAGAATTAAAGCAGTTTGAATCAGATTATCAAGAGATTATAACACAATTAACAATTTCAAATGAAATTAGTTTAAGTGATAAAATTAAAAAAATGTCTAACATTCTTTATAAAAATCAAAGAGTATTAAAACAAAAAACAATTTATGATCCTGATGAATTTAAAATTATGTTAGAAGAAGCAGATACAGATTTAATTGGATTTTTTGATGAATTATATAAGGGAACTAATCCTAATACAAAATCTGTTAAAACAAATAATAATAATAAGAAAAAACTAGTTTCTTTATGTTATTTTTTAGCTAGTATTAATAACAAATATATAAATGGAATTAAAGCAGATATTGGATCATATTTAGAAACTTCTGGAGCATCAGCTTCTTCTATTGATACACTTGCAAATATAGGATTATCAGTATCTCGAAGAACAGTAAATCGACAAAAAACTTATATTTCAGAAGATCATCAGTATACTGTAAATGACTATTGTTTACAAAACATTGAAAATATGTTTATACTTAATATTGATGATTATCATAATATTCATAGAAGAAATCAACCAACTCTATTAAAAACACATGACATTAATCACTTTGTAACAATTTTATTAAATTCAAATTCTAATATTCCTAAAATACCTTATTACTCATTAAACAGAATTCCAATTCATAATCCTAAAGGTGTTGATTTTAAATTAATTATAGATTATATTGATGTTAGCTTCATGAGTAAATTAGGAAAAAGTTATTATCAACAAAATGAAATGTGGAAGCAATATTTATCTGATGATTCTTATGAAAATAAATTGGAATTTCTTACTGTTCATAATTATGATGGACGTGTTCAAAATCAACAAGAACTAAGATCAATGAAAAATAGTAAGTTGGTGGATTTTATTTTACATCCTTTGCACAATACAAAGGATTATATTGAATCTTCAAATATTTTATTTAAAGTATTTGAAAAAATAGAACAAGAGGATTATTTAAATAATTTTGTAATACCTACAATTTGTGATTGGCCTGGTCAAGTAAATTTAAAAAGAGCTATTACATTAAGACTTAATAAAAAAGAAAATTCTGGAATTTCACCTCAAATATTAAGTATAATTCCTATGATTGGTCCACTACATATTTCTTTAAATAGCAGAGAAACATTATTTCAACAATATCATTTCTTTTTTGAAATGATATATCATGATCTCTTTGGAGCTAACAAGATTTTAGCACAAAAACCAAAGCCAAGACTTATTAATCTTATATTAAATTTAACATTTTATGGATGGAAAAATATTCGCAATTTAATTATTAATCGTTTTGGAAATATAAAAGATGTTGAATATTTAATGATGATAGATTTATTAGACAATTCTTTACCACTTACTTTAGATATATATACTAAACTTTTTAGATGTGGATTTTTTGAAGGATATTTAGAAAGTGTTATAAAAATTTGGATTTTATTTCAAAGATTGCATAGACATAATTATAATAAAGCACCACTTATATTTTTAAGTGATGTGTTTTATTGGACATTAAATGATCATCCAATACTAGATGTTTTAAAAAATAATTTACCAATTTTTAATGATTATTTTGTTGAAAATTTTCATAGTTCTCTTAGATATCAAACAGCTGAATCAAATACTGATAAACAAATTATACAAAAAGCAAAAACTATTGATATTGAAAGAAATGATGATGGATTTAAAAATACTTTTATTAACACAAGAAATACAAATATTTCAAAGGTTAAATTAATATCTTTAGAAAAGAAAGTTTCATTATTCTTATTATCTCTTTTTGATATAATTTATCATAATATTGGAAAATCAAGTAATAATAACAATAATAATATGTTTGAACTTCCAAGTTTTAATAATAGAAATGTAAATGTTAAGCTTTTTCCTTTAGCTTGGAGTACTTCAAATATACCTGATAATGATAAAATTTGTGATGCAGAAAATTGTCTATCATCAAATTCATCAAATATTATTTTAATATGTGGCCATAGCTATCATAAAGAATGCTTAAGTCTACTAGATGAAAAGTGTAAATATTGCTTTAATTATTTATCAGAAAGCATTAAAACAAATATTACTAGTTTGAATAAAAGATTATTTAAACCATTAAAAGATAATGAAATATCTGAATTTACAGAAGATAAAGGTTTAGATGAAGATTATGATGATGAAAATATTGATAGTCTTTTAGAACAAGAAGAATATAATATAAATAATCAATATGAAATTCAATATAATATATGGTTAAACTATAATAATATGTAAATGATAGATAAAAATCCTTTATTTTATTTTAATTTTAATAAAAATACTTATTTTCATTAAATTATAAAAAGTTTCCATTAGTAAAATTGCTTAATAATATTCTGATTTAGGTAAAAATTAATATACTATAATTCTGAAGTAAAATTAAGCTATTCTTAAAATTTTAGTATACATTAATATGTAAATTTTGCAAAAAATAACTGATAACAGTATTTTTCTTATGTGATATGATTGAATAAATGATCGACAAATGATCGGCAAAATGATCGGCAAAATCGTGATAAAATAGAGATGTCCGCCCTGTTGTGCCATATGGTTTTGAATGATCGGTTTATCTAGATCGAAGATTAGTCTTCCTTGGTTATTGATGGTGATATTGTTTTTTAGAAAAGTGTACCAACGGGGTATCTTGCCTCCTTTGTGCTGGAGATTTTTCTTTATAGTATTATAGTCTTCCAGGAACGCGTTATCTTTCGTTATGATGTGGTCTAAGAACATGATTCCTTTGTTTTTAAGGCTGTTCAAATGGGCAAAAAGAAATTTTTTGTCTATGACAAAATGTGCTAGTGGATAGAAACCTCCTTTCGTAACAAATTTAAAATTAGTTGATAAAGAAAGATTATAAAATTTAAAGAAAGTAAGTAAAGATTCTATTCTAGAAAAACAAATTAACGGTTTATCAAATAAATCAAAAAAATTAATAAGAGAATCAGGTAAAAAAAATTTTTGTTGACATAATAAAAAAAGAAATTTTAAAGTATTAGAAGTATGTGGATTGTTTGCTTGTGCGACCAGTAAAGAAGATTGAACTTTTAATTGATGATCAAAAAAATTAATTATATGGGGATAAATGTTACTATGTAAAACCGAATTAAAAGTACTTTTGGGAAGATTAAGGGCTTGTTTAATAACAGAGCGTAAGGAGATATTAATTTTGTTGCATTGATTGATTGAAAGCATAAAATGCTGTGACAGATATTCTATTCTCGGTATAATCACTTTGTTAATCACGTAAATCACGTGATCATGAGTAAGTTTTTTCTTCCTGATAAGCATAGTAACGTAATTGATTGTATTGAAAATTTTCTTTGTACTTGTTTTGTGAAAATCATCCGGATTGAAATAAACTCCTAAGATTCGTGCAGCTTTATACTTAGCTAATAAGGGCACTTTAATTACAGAACCAAATTCAATATCTATATGAGTTGGTGATGAAGAAGCTCCGTTTTTTATTATTTTCTTTGCATGTTTGTTAGCCAAGATGACGGTCTTTTCTTTGTTAATGTGAATATTAGCTAATTCATAAAAACTATGTGCAATTTTCAAATTTTCTATGAGGTTGGGTAGTTGTTCTGCCAACCATGTCGTATCGTCTAAGTATCCTAGCACTTTATGAGATAATATTTCTTTAATTTCATCATTGTCGTCTGATTGAGACGCATTTTTAGGAAAGAAACATGTGCGTGGTATTGTTGAAGTATATTCTATTCCTGGAAATCTAGAGGAATTAATCGCCTCAAACATTGGGTCGTAGTAAATAACCCACAATAGCGGACATATCGAGTCACCTTGGTCTATACCATTAATAACGTCATAGGGATCACCAATCCAATCCTCAAATATTACATAATTCGATCTATTAGTGAAAAGATTTAAGATGAAGGCGATAATATTTGGTGGGAGACAAATTCTCTCTAGCGCCTTGTTTAAAAGAGGAATATCTACTCTGTCATATGCTTTTGATAAATCTTGAATCATGATGAATAATGGCTTCTTGAGATTGGTTGCTGCCGTTATGGTTGCTTGTATATTGAAAATAATTTCCATGCATGAAGAACCTTGTATTCCAGCTCTGTTATTGTGCTGTAGGACGTTATTTTGACTGATAAATTTATTGAGGTGTGCATTAATCAGCTTTGTTAGAATTTTCCGGAACGTGTCTAATAATACTATCGGACGAGTATATCTAATGTCGTTATCCCACCATTGGGGTTTTGGTATTGGATAAAGTAGAGCTTGTTGCCAACTATCGGGAATAACATTATGTGATAGAGAGAAGTTAAAAAGGTATAAAATTTCTTTAAGGAAATTTGTAGGAAATTTTTTGATTATCTCGTAATTAACTTTAGATAAACCCGGTGCTTTGTTATTAGGTAAGGTTTTGATAATTTCACATAGTTCATCCATATGAATTTCAATAGATAATGATTCAATTTCATCAACTGGTATATTTGTACGTGGTTGATAAAAAATTTTCCAATAATCGTCAAAACCAACTGTTGGATCATATTTTGAATTACTTGTAAAAGATGACCCTATATATTGAAAATGGTTATTAGTTATTTCTGTGATCTTGTTTCGATCATTGGAGAATTTAACTTCGCCGTTATCTGTATATTTGATGCGATCTAATGTTATTTTTCTTGGGTGACGTTCCAAAATTGAATTTAACATTCTTTTGTTGTTTGTTTTGATGTCATCATCTCTTCTTTCAATAAATTTTTTGATTTGTTCTGAATCCTATGCTGAACGATCCAAAAGCAATTGTTTATTAATCGCCGTTTCTAATTGATTAATAAAGGATAGAATTCTTTCAAGCTCTACTACCGTGTCCAAAATTAAAGGAAGAGGTTGAATGGGAACAATGTTATTAAATTGCAATAATTTCGATAACCACTTTCTTTTATATTTCCAATGTTTATCGAAAATTTCAAGTATTTCTTTGAGATCAATATTATCACGCTCATTTTGATTAAGTGTGTTGTTAACATTTATAAAGTTATTCCTATTTTCAATTATAGATACTTTGTCGCGTAGATATCTTTTTAGAGATGCAAGTTGATATAGTTGATTGAATTGACGTCTGATGTGTAACGGAAGGTCATTTCTTTTAGGGGCTCCACGTTTGTATTTTTGAACATTAGCTAAGTTTAAGGCCTCTTCTATATCTTTTAAGATTCTATTCATACGTTCATTGATGAAATTTTGAGATGAACGGAAAGGGATGGAAGTATCTTTTGAATAATCTTCATAAGTTGGATAAGCGTTTTTATTAATTTCTATCTGAAAAGTATTCCATTGATCCACATCTATGTCCTTTATTTTATATTGTTGTTCGTGGGATGGTAAGTCACGTGATAAATTATAATATTTTTGGTTTTTGGATAAGTTGGCGTTAGGATGATCAATACTTGTAAGAAGCAATCTATGATCTGAAGAATAATAACTAGTATTAGTATTAAAAATATTAAATTCTGTAACTTTGTTACATAAATTTTTGGAACCAAAGATATAATCAATCCTTGAAGGTATTTTTGATGTATCATTAGAATAATGAGTAGGCGTTATTTTATGACCAAATTTTTCTCCTATATGAACCATGTCAAATTTCTGAAGAATTAATTCCATGGCCCTATATATATTGTTAAGGATATAACTTTTTGAGTAATCATCAATTTTGTTTTTGCCACGCGAAGAAGAGGTATTATTATTTAGGTTGTTGATGTTGAGATCTCCTAATATTAGGGTCACGTGATTTGTTTTGTTTGGCTGTTGATTTAATTTCTCAAAAAGATTATTGATAATATCAATATATATTTCTTTATGTGCATGATCACATTCAGGTAAATAAATGGAATGTGTATAAATCTTTGTTTTGTTTTTAAAATTAAAAGTTGTAGAAATGTAACGTCCTTGTGTTTGAATAACGGTACTTTCCAAATGATTATGTAGTTGTTCACTGATGATTAGTCTAGATCCGCTACCACGTTTTTCTTTGTCGGGATTGTTAATAATAAAAAAAAATTTACTAAAATTATTATTAAAAGGGACCTGATATTTTAAATGTGCTTTCGATTTGCTGATGTCAAAATTGTTATCTCGTTCGTTAGTTTCACAAACATGTAAGAAATCAATCTTGTTAACAACCATTAATTCAATGATCTTGTCTTTTTTTGATTGGAAACCTCCTTGTATATTGTGTGTAGCGAAAATTATTTGTTTATAATCAGAAATTATATCTAAGTAATTATGAAAAGTTGATTGAGAATTTTGATGATCTGTGGAAACAAAGTTACTGTTTACTTCGTTATTCGAAGTTGAAGAAAAAGAAGGAGAAATAATATTATGTATGTTATTAGATTTTTTTGGTTTTTCTAAAGGGTTTTGTAAATTTTTTTCCGGATTTTTTGGATTTTTTGTTTTTTTGTTAAATTTAATATTAAAAGAAGAAGAAATATTCGTAACCGTGTTTTGTAACCGTTGTAAAGTTTTCTTTGTGTTGTCCATCATTAGTCCACCCTGATATTTTGAGAGATATGTACTTGGTGATAAATAGACTATAGGTCTATTAGTTTTTTCGTTGGCCGTAGCCAATCATATTACTAAATTTGCTTCCAATGGATGAAGTAATAGTCGGATAACCACCTGTAGGTTGTGATGGGGTGTAATCAGGATCGGGGAAGATGTTACGTGTTTCGACCGTATTGGATGATTCGTAACCACTATTAGAACCATCAAAATCTTCATTGTAATAAGATTGTTGTTGTTCCTCGGTAAAATTACCATGATGGGGATAAGAGTAGTTATTTTCGCCGTATGCATTGGCGTCATCCTGATTTGGCTGATTAAATAATCCACATCTTTCCATATTTTCTAGCATGGCAACAATTCTAGGAATGCCGCTGATGGTTACTTTCTGTTCAGTCATATTATTATTGATAGCGGTCAATTGTTGGTTCAGGTTAGCCATATCTTTCTGGTGACGACGTTCTTGTTCCTGTAGAAGGGTGATGTTCTTTGTATGTTCTTTTTGTTTAATATTAAGAGCACCGACTTCTGAAGAGAGGTCCTTAATGATCGTTTCAAGATGTGTAATCTTTTTGATTAATTCATCATTAGAAGCATTGGAATATTCCGGTTGCTTGCATTTGGGTGTCGGTGATGGTCGATTTATATGCGCCGTTGGTTGTTCGTCCCAGTTATATAAGTTTTTATATGGAGTTGCTTGTGGGCGACGTTGAAAGTTATTGGAGTGGTTGTTGTGATTCGGATTTTGTAATGTCCTTCTGTTCGTCCTTTCTTGATTATGCATTGGATCTGGATTGTATCTTTGATGTGATTGAGGACGGTTTCTATGTGATTTGGTTAATGATTTTATTTGATCATATGAGTTTTTGATATTATCCTTGAGGTTGTATGAGTTTGGTCGTTTTATAAATTTTTTCCTGAATTTTCTTTCTTGATTATGGGGGATGATGGCATAGTCTTTTTCCGTGCAAAAAAATACATTGTGACCGTTAAGGCCACAGTAACCACAGGTGTCATTTAGATTGAAGTCGTTAGCTGGATATATGTGAAGTTTGAATTCCTGAAAGAGCGTATCAAATTTGTTGTATGTGATGAAGTCTTGATCGCTGGTGTTGCAATAAATGTTGGCAATTTTGTGTAGGGATACTGATTTGGTCAGTAAGAATTCAATAGATCTTGCTTTTAAATGATCAGTTAAAGGTAATAAATCCAATACTGTGGCATTTAGAGGGATTCCAGTAACTATATAAGTAGGATTGGTGCGTTCCTTGAAATTTGCTTTGTCTTCTTCTATAGGAGTTATTCTGATGAGAAAATTTTCTATGAGTATGCCCCATTTATGTTGTGATAGTAGGTATTCTACCGCATTTGGCTTGTCAAAGGTGAGCGTAACTTTTTTATATGTGGGTGCTTTATAATTATATCTCAATTTTGGAGGTAAGTTACGAATGTTGGTTCTTTTGTTGGGGATGAATTCTTTATAACTATCAATAGAGCTACTGGTAAAGTTGGCTATATGTTTGATAAGAAGGTTTATGTCGTAGTTGATTGGTACATTTAGAAGGTTGATTGAACGTGATTTCAATCTATCAATATTTTGTTCAATTAATTCATCTAGTTTTTCATTGGAGAAAATTTGAGGCACCGCGTTGTTGAGTAACGGTACGGGTTTTTCCTTGAGTTTGTCGAAAGTTTCTTTTGTTCCAATCAGGATAGTAAAAAATTCTATGGTGGCTCTTTTTACTGGTCTATATGATATGATGTCATGTTCTGTTAAAAAGGCATTTTTTAAGTCATTTAAAATTTCGTTGTTTGATTTTTCTTTGTCGAAAATATTCCTCATGAAGAATAATATATATTCAGTATTTGATCGTGAGTTATAATCCTTAAACAGCTCTAATGTCTGCGAAGTTACATCATTGTTTACGTTGGAAGGAGTTTGTGAACTAGTAGATCCTTGTGTTGATACTGAATTTGTATGGTTGATCTGTTGATCTGTGTCCATTGCATCTTGGCTTGCAATGATTGGTGTAGTTGATTCAACGGAATTCGTATCACGTGATGAAATGTCAATTTCCGAGGAAATTGGATGTTCGTTTGTAGTTTTATCGTCGACTTCCATATTGTTGTTATCGTCTGTAGGGGACGAAGGTAAAGAAGAGTTTTCAATTCTTTTTTGTTTTTTCTTTGTTTGAGCTGTTGGAGATACGTTTTGGTTTTGGCCGTAGGTTTCTGCGACCATTTCTTCGTCTGATAAATTGGTATGGTTGTCAAATTGTGTTTTTTGGTTATTTCGTTTAGCAGTTTTGGCGCGAGTGTTATCTGCCATATTAAGATTATACTATTCACGCCGGAGAGTCTGAATTTTTAATAATTTTTATATGTTGAGATACTAGATAAAATGTTTTCTATAGACAATTCCTTTAGCTGGATTTTTGGTCAGAGGATCGGCGTGAAAAGTCCTTCATTTGCCTTTTTCATGCAAGATGAGATTTGAGAATAAGGTTCCTAACGTCGTTCGTCCCATCACGTGATTTGCTGCAGATATGGCTGATCCCTACTCAGATAAATTTGTTGCCGCAATTTGTCCCACAGTAAATCACCTCATTTCTCGTCAATCCTATTGGAACTTTCTGTTAATACTTTTGGATTCCAGCCACGTGCTAAATTTTGCTGCGCCGACCGAAAAAATTTGCGATGAAAAATCCCCAAGAAACCTCCAAGTCGTCTAGGCCCAAGAAGCTGCTATCCCATCCCTCAGTACGTTTTCTTCGTTTTCCGAGCCTCTGTTGCCGCCTACTATCAACACTTTTTTGGAAAACGACACCTCGCCCTACTTGGCCTTTTTATGGGTCGCCACCATATTGGCTGACAGCAAGAAGTAACTTTGTGGTCGAGAAGTCGAAAACTACTAGGCGACGCCTACTGAAACTGGCCTCAAACGGTTCGTAAAGGAGTGAATAAACAGTTGTCGTGTTGAAATGCGTAAAAAACTGACTTTCCATAAGCACTTTTGAACTCTTCCGCCTTTTGTTTCGTCCTGCTGTACCGAATGATCGGCGGGAAGAGTTCCTACTTTTTTTCATCTTGTACACAAATATCTAATTTGGTCGAATATGAAACAAATATAAATAGTCGGTCTTCCTCCAACTTAGGACTTTATTCTTTTTAACAAAATGTCTACCCATTTTTTTTCAAAATTAAGTCAAAATTACATTGAATTATTGAAAGATGATCAATATTATGATATTACAATTGAAGTTGGTGAAGATCCTAATGTAAAAATATTTCGTGCTCACATGGATATTTTGTGTTACCGTTCTCCATATTTACAACGAATTTTAGCTTCCAACAAAAAGAACAATGATAACGTATTAGCCCATATTAAATTACCAAAAATTTCACCAGAAATATTTCAAACTATTTTAGAGTAAGTAATTAATTAAATTTAATAAATATACTCAAGCTGTATGCTATATTACTGGATAAAATTGTTTCTCACATTCATAAAATTTTTGTTATATACTGTAGGTATATTTATGGTGGTATTCTTTCATTGAATTCACATGACATTTCAGATTCTCTTAAAATTTTGGTCGCTGCAGATAACTTCGTCTTCAAGAACTAGTTGATTATTTACAAAAATATTTAATTGAAAATAAGACAGATTGGATAGAACAACATTTTGGGTCTACTCAACAAATTAGTTCACAATCTAATAATTTATTAGTACTTCAAGAATTTTGTACAAATTTAATGGCTAAATCACCTGAAAGAATATTTAAATCATTCGATTTTACTTTACTTTCTGAAGCATCTTTAATTTCACTTATTAAAAGAGATGATTTATAAATGAACGAAATTGAAGTATGGGAGCATGTATTAAAATGGGGTCTCGCACAAAATCCAAATCTTATTCTAGATCCTAAAACTTGGTCAGTTGATGATTTCAAAACGATGAAAAATATCTTACAACACTGTTTGCCTTTAATTAGATTTTTTAGTTTATCTTCTATAGCATTCTCGCAAAAAGTTCGTCCATATCGAAAACTCTTAGATAAACAACTATATGAAGAATTATTGAATTCTTATTTGGAACCTGGTAGTGTGTCAAGATACAACGTTTTACGTCCAAGAAAAATTAAGAATAATGAAATTAAAATTGATGATTCCCAAATTATTGATTCAAAGATTGTTGATTCTAATATTATTTCAACTGTTTCAAAATGGGTTAATAAAGTGGTTATTAATGATAATAATTATGAGGAATTAATATATTTACCATACAAATTTGAATTACTATTAAGAGGAAGTCGAGATGGATTTACTCCTAACAAATTTCATGAGTTATGTGATGGCAAAGCTAATACAGTCAGACCTCTATAATTGCACTCTCCATAATTGCACCCACTATGTATACCCTCTCTAAATGCACCCTCTGGTTCGGTCCCAAGCTTATATGATCTCTAATTATTTTACCTCTATAAATGCACACCCTCTTTAAATGCACTATTTTGAAAATTATGCATATGGTCCCAAGGGGTGTGCAATTATGGAGGTCTGACTGTACAGTTACATTTATTAAGGTAAAAGGAAACGAAGAAATTCTTGGCGGATATAATCCTTTGAAATGGGAAACTACTGATAGGTGGGGAATAACTGAAGATAGTTTTATTTTTTCTTTTAAAGATAAAAATGTTAAAAATGCAATTTTAAGTAATGTAATAGATGCGTATAATGCGTTAGATTATATCACTTCATGTGGTCCAAAATTTGGAAGCGATCTTAATATATATAGTACCTATAGCTATAGAAACCATGGATCTAAAGCTTTTGATATAACTCGTTGTAGAAAAGTGCATTATGAAAGAAATATAAGAGATACTGAATACAAATTTTCAATAGAAGATTATGAAGTATTTCAAATTACGAGGAGAAATATAATGTTAGATAAATAGATGATAATCCTATACGCGTTGTTCTTAATTAGTAGATAGAATAGGTTTTACTGTTTAATGTATTAATTTTATTTTGTTTTTATTCTTTTTGTTTTATTTTTGGATTTTCACAAAATTTAGGACAATTTTTTTTAGAAATAAGGGATATAGTATATACAAATTAGTAAAGCGCTGTGAAATATAGAAAATTAGGAAAATATCAAAAAAAAATAAAAATAATTAGTAAAATCTTTTAGTAATAGTATTAGCAATTTTTATAAGATAGATTCAACCATTAATACGAGTCTATATTTAGTTAGTTATTAGTTAAATCAATTTAGACTAGATTTCGGTTAGTTATAGAGCCTTTTATATATTTTATATATTAGGTTCTAGGTATTTTGTATATTATGATTAAATCTTTGATTTAACCCTTGATTTAATTAATAAAAAAGATGCATTACTAATCTAAAAAAAAAAATCGTTTGTTCTTATTTATTCCAGGCGAAAACAAATTTCATTATAAAAGATATGATGAT